>NW_020200873.1:83370-103846 GCF_001531365.2 Cynara cardunculus var. scolymus
GTTGTGTTATACTAGTTTTATTGATATTGGTGTATTAATGAATAATTTAGAATTTTTTTAATTCATTTAATATATCTATTAAATAACATGTAAAATATCTAAATATTAAAATTAAAAATACAGTGTTTAATAATAACTAGTAGATGCTATAATAAAATAATTTGAAGTAAAATGATGTAGTAAGAAAGTCACATCACTATAGTACATGTGGACAACCTACGTGGACAATGAGGTGGCATAAAAACCTGATATAATTGGTAAATTTAAATCAAAAGGTTACTCAATGCTATAATGGGTAAATTTTTCAAAGTACAATGTCATAATAAAAAATGGTTTGAAAGTACATTGCTGTAATAAGAAAAACTGAAAGTACAATGCTATAATAAAAAAATTATGAAAGTAAATTGCTATTTTATGCATTTTGCCCTATAATTTTCTTATAAAGATAATAATTAATTATTTTGTTAGAACTCGATAATTATCTAATCATATTTTAGATTTTTTATATTTTAAAATAAGATGTTTATCATCAATTTGATTATGTTTATCCGCATTTAGTTATATGAATTCAAATATCGAGCTTTAATAAGTTGTACTTATGCATAATTTACTTGTAATATTGAATTTTAAATAACATTGGTTCTATGTGGTTTTGAGAAAGCGATAATATTTTTATTTTTGAATAAAATATAAATTTAAAAATATCATAAAGCTTTGAAAAAAATATCGATATTAACATTAAATTAATCTTTTTTTTTAAATTCTTGTGTTTTGGTGTAATTTCCTCAATTAAATTTTTGTAATTATAATTTAATTTAAGTTCAGTAACAATAAAGAAAATAACTAAATATTCTGTTAGTTATCAATTATTATCTTAATTATATTTTAGATTTTTTATATTTAAAATGAGATGTTTATCCAATATTTGATTATGTTTATCTGCAGTTAGTTAGACGAATTCAAGTATGAAACTTTAATAAATTGTACTTATACATAATTTACTTGTAATCTTAAATTTTAAGTAATATGCACCAATAAACAGTACTTTGTGTATAAAAAATCGTTTTTAAAAGTTTTTATCAAATGTTTTATAATATAATATAGATATATATTGTATTTGACATAAAAAATATATGCTTACAATACTTGCACTCTTGACTCCTCACATTCTCTCCCTCCCCTATTCTAAGATAGAAACATCCACCAAATAAAAAACAAGTACGAATATTATAACAGGTTATAAAAAGAACCGTCAACGAGAGCCAATGCCCCCCTCTGGTTACCATGAGCTCTGCCCATGCCACTATTGTTGCTATTATGGTTACTACTATTACAATGCATAGATCCATGACACACATGCCACAAATATCCTATAATTAGATTTAGGGGCCGTTTACCAAACGCTTATCCAGGTAAGCGTTTATCAAGTAACATTATCTCATCAGATGAATATCGTAAGAACCAAGAATCTTACCCGGTAAAAGCGAGACAGAAACATAAGTCTTACCTGGTAAGTAAGGGCAACGACTCTTACCACGGTAAGCGCTTACCGGGTAAATTGTTGCATAAGATGTCGTTTTGGTGGACTGAAATCTTACCCAGTAAATAAATAATAGTGTCAAATTTTACCGGTAAGTACTTACCGGGTAACTGTTTGGTAAACGACCCCTTATTGATGTTACAAAATCCATCATTTAGGACCTTAACAATTTAACGAATGCCATATATCTAACCAAACAAACAATGAAAAATGCAGTTCATAATGACATATTGGCTTGCATCACGTTCATTGAAGCGTCTGTATGCATAAAAGCGTCATAGACATCATATTTAAATGAAACCATATTAGTTTTTGTTTAATTTTAATGAGATTATAACATATATAAATAACTTCAAAATTAATACGAAAACTAAAATTTGGAGCATAAACTAATTTATAGTTCATTAAATGGGTAAACTAGAATCTTAAAATGCAAAATTCACATGATTAATGTGCAACAAAAAGGATAAAAATGAGACGTTCATATCTAGTATTTGGATTGTTAAATGATGGGTAAGTTTTGTGAAGTTTTGATAGTTGAGGGAGTAATTTGACAAGTTAAGGTAATAAGAGGGGGTAAAACGAAACTAACATCTTGATTGCAATCAAACATGATTTTCGGGGTCTGGGTTCACAAAAACGCGTACACGTCCTTTTGTCCAAAGCCACGTGGTAGCAAAGCTACTGGAGCACAATGGTCGGCTTCCACACGTCGTCATTTATAGTGTAACAAGTCTGCGCCAATAAGCTTATTTCACGCGTCTAAACGCGTGTCTTGGAAGTGTTGTTAATTCAACATTGTGTTTAGTTTTGTAAATCACGAATTAATAAATAAATAAATTAAAATTTGATATTTATAATAATTTTGAATTAAAATTTTAATTAAAGAATAATTTGGTTATTTTAAAACTCTTTTTTCTCTTCTTTCGACCTCCGGTAAATTTATTCCGACGAACACCAAGATGCATAATGTGATACTTAAAAACATCGACATTGTTAAAAAAAGATACATACAAAAGACCTTTAGTGTGATAAACTGTGTGATACCTAAGAACTTCTAATAGTAAGACACAAACACAATGTGATACCCACTATGATACCATTGAACACGTTATGATACACATTGTGATACCCAGAAACTTTATTACATAAATTAATTGTGATACTAATGTGATATCCATTGTGACATCCCTATGCTACCGTTTTGAATATGGATTGAGACCAAATCTGATATGGGTTTTATATAAAACATAATCACTATGATACCCACATCAAGGTTTGAATAAAAGAAAGAAAGAAAAACAATAGACTCAAACATAGGGTTCAAACTAGAAAAAGTCCTTAAAAACATGAAACTGGAAACCAAGAAAAACTCATATTTGAAACTAGAGAGGGGAGGGGGTTTAGAAACCATATCTATCTATATCGCCGTCATCATCTGCTCCAATAATGTAGTTCACATTGGTGTTTGATTTCAATGCGTTTATGAATTATTGGGTTCTTGGTTTTTGATTTCCAAACGCGAATCTTCTCGTCCTGATGACCGGTTACTAATCAACCACCCACGTCTCCATCACCTCATCTCCTCCTTACCCGCTAGTTACCGATCTTTTTTAACGACTCGTTTCCATGCCTCCCGGTAAAAATTGAGAGAGATGGAAAGAGAGAATCTTTTTTTAGTGGTGAAAGATATGGAAAGATTTGATGACCTGGTATATGGAAAGATATAAACATGAGTTGTAATTTTTTTTACTAAATTACCCTTTATGATTATTTAAAATATAATTATTATTATCTTAAATGCTTGGTTAATATTGAATCTTACGGTTACCATGAACTAAACATTTCTCATTTGATTATGCCACTATATATATACCAGTTGTCTATTCGCGTAATATGGCAGGATGTAAAAATTTCTTCAAGATTTGTTTAATTTTCATATTTCAAATACTTTCAAGATGTATGTAACAAAAGCAAATATTTTACATGAAATAAGAGTTTGCAAGAGCTAATATTTATTTTGCTCTCCTACATTAATGCAATAAAAAAGGAGGCAAACATTAACTTCATAGTTTGTTTACCCAAACACTTAACCAATAAAAGTCAATAGCCTCACTTACTTTACCAGGTAAGATTGTAATCCATCAAAACAACATTGTATGTAACAATTTATTCAATTAACTGGGTAAAATTCATCACCCTCACATATCGGACAAAACTCTAAATTCTTATCATCACTATTATCAAATAAGATTCTTGATCGTTGTCATTCATCCTTTAAGAAATAATTTCTTACCGGGTAAGCGGTAAATATTTATCAGGTAAGCATTTAATAAACGATCCTAAATACCAAAATTCGATAAAAATTTGCATAAGAATCTAACAAAAGAAATAAAATTGATAGGAATAAAATTAAAAATCACATGATAGGTTTCTTTGAACCCACTTTTCTTTGATTTGCAGAAGGGGAATGGTATGCACTACATAAACAAAAAAGATGATAGAAGGTTGCTTAGCATACAAAAACATTAAATTAAAAGACTTTAAAAAGAAAAATGATCAATAATTAAAGGAAGAGAGGCTATTCAACAACTATTACCTATGATACAACTACTACGTCATCCCCAAAGATAGAACTCCAAATTTATTAAATCCAAATCAATAATATAGAAGAATTTGGAACTATGAACAGAAACACAAAGAAAGATGGATATCATAAGATTTTTTTTTGAGGTTTGTTGTTTTCTAAGAACATGGGAATGAGTAAGTTGATTTTCTGGCTTCAAAATATCCTAATGCATTTGGCACACTAGCCATACCATAAATCATGACAAATAACACTCGTTGAATGTTCACAATATTGACGGCAAGTACACAAAGTTGCAGCAAGTTCGATTCAAATACCTTCTTCTCACATACCACCTCAGTTTTCTCACTCACACACCTCTCCTAAGGAGGAGCGGTAAAAATAGAATACATCAAAATTTTCTCATTTTGTCTATCCACAGTAGGATAAAACTTTTATCTATCAAGTTACAAACTAACCAAACAGAAATTAACTACTGCAAATGTTTAGTTATTGATTCATATGATATGTTTTTCTATTTTCTAAATTCTTAAAGCATTTGAAACAGCTTAACTCAGCATAAAAGAAAGTGAAGCAAATAAATAACAAATAAGTAAATTGGTGCTTTCCCTGTCCCATAACAACATCATTCTCACATTTTCACTAACATCATCTTTGAAACATTACAAACAAAGCCTTCATAAAAGATAAAATCCATATCTTGGTAGTGGTACAAAAAACATTGCATCATTACCATCAAATAAGGACCAAAATAGCACCATTAGAAAAGTTGGTCTTACACCAACAAAACAAAGGTTATACATCTAACCTAACCGCAAGAACTGAGCCTGATGCAAAACAACAACTGTAGCGTCCTTTAGCTTCAAACCAAATCTATTGTTTCATCAATTTTTAGCACCCAAAAAGATCAGAAACATCATCTGAAGTAAAGGATAATCACTTCCCTTAAAGAAACAAATTACTTCCCATATATCATTACTTGTATAAACTATGAAGTAAAATTAGCTTAAGAAAATTGTATATTCTTTTCAAGCCTTCAGGAATGGAATTCAAAGGACGATTATCGAGATAACATAAAAGACATTTCTTAAACCAAATGATTGAGGTTTCTAAATTTTCTTATCGGCCAACTACATTCACAGAAGAGAATATTTGGTTGATGTTTCCAGTTTTTTATCGCCAGCTAGAATTATTGTAAAACAACTTTTCTCTAGTAGATATGTGTCATATGTCTAGCTAATCCAATATTTGAGCATAAAAATCGGTCCAATATTGGATGAATTCTTATGGAAAGTGAAATCTAGAGTCTAGACTATCCATCAAAGAATTGTTCCTGACAAACTATTGTGTAAATGGAAAAAGAGTTCTAAAAACCCTATTAGTTGGCCAAAATAGATATCTTATAACATCATAAGAAACAACCTTTTATTATCTAAAGAGGATGATTCTAGCACACTTTGAATATCTTTGTGTTTAGGAAACACATTAATTGTTGAACTACCCAGGTTTATTGCATAAAGGTTTGTTTAGTTACATGAGTTTGAGCTTATTATATCAGGGCAAGTATTGAACATATAACTATTTTTTTCTTGACTATGTAAACTAATAAGTTTTCTTAAACATATAACTATGTAAACTAAAAAGTCTTAAATTACATTAAAAAGCATGCAAAGAAAACAATTTGGTGGGATTTTTATTTAGATGATGGAAGTGAAAAACCTGCTTAGTATGGTAGGTGATGACTTGGTCAGACCATGGAAGTGAGAAACTTACTCAATCTGTATTTTTGTAACATAAAATAAAAGTGAGTGGATTTTTATCAAACATATGGTGGGCATAGATGGTGAGCATTTAAAATAGATGGTCAAAAATCAAATCAACCAAAAACTGGATTCAAACTCCAAAGAAAAAGAAGATATAATTTTACTATGATTCACACCAAAACTCCATCTAATCAGTTCAAACCAAATTCAATCTAACTCAAATTCAAATAAAACAAAAAACCCAAAGATGGATAGGGAAATTTGACCGATGATGAAAGCTTACCTGAATGTCTTCAATAGAGATAAAAATGGATATAGAAGCTTACCCGATTGTCATCATACAAAGATGAAAGTTTACTTGAATGCCTTGATTCGTTTTCTATAAAATCATCACTAAGAACCCCATATCAAAACAAATTTCTAAATAAACTTTAGACATCCAAGGAAAGACCAAAGCAACATTATAACTTTCAGGATTGGCTAAGGCAAAATCTCTTGGCCGCCACTGCGAATGTCCGAGAGAAACAAGCCTTAAAATTATCATCACTAGTATAAAAAAATAAACCTAAACCATAACTTCATAAAGAATTTGAAATCTCTCACCCAAAAATCATCAACAACTTGAAAGGAGAAGATTGAGCGAGAGTGGAAGAGAAGAAAACCATAACCTTATGAGAGCAGAGATGGAGAATTGAATCAGGAGATGATTGAGTAGAGTAGAAGAACTAAACTGAAGAGCACCTGTAGTGTCTCGGAGGAAGAATTGAAGAACACCTGTATTGTCTTGGAGAAAGAATACACTTAGCTAAAAAAACAAAAAAAATCAAATAGAATTGTGAAACCTAAATTCAAACCAAACAAAAAAAGCAAACACACCAGTAGAGAAAAACTGTCAACTCACATTGGCAGTTTTCAAGCCAACCTGGATTCAAACCAAAACCAAATTCGAATCAGAAACCTAAATTCAAACAAAACCAAAAACCTAGATTGAAATCAAATTAAAACCTTACCTAAATGTGTTCAAGATGGAGAAATTGGAAATGGATGGAGAATTTTGAGGGTCACCAAGAGGTAGGAGACGATCCAGGGTTAAAGATCTGTGAATCGCCACATTGGGACTGTGAATCGCCACGTTGGGAGGAGGGGTAGAAATTGAGAGGATGAGGTGTGAAGTTCTTGGAAGGATAAATAAAGAGTTTGGTATTGATTAGTTGTACATCAAGCTTATAATGTCGTTTTTACGACTTTTAAGACTCTATGCATGAATAAGCAGTACTTTATCCATTAAAAATTGTTTTGAAGACTTTTATGAAATTTGGTTTATAATGTAGTATATCTATAAGGAAAGTTTGAGGTACTAAAGTGGTACCATAAGAATTGAGTATTATTTAAATGATGAATTGTGGTTGAGTTTTAGTTATCTCATATTGGTGAAGAGTTGAAAGTTTTGAACAAAGTGAAATGTATGAGAAAAGTGGATTGGATGCTTTTGTGTCAAATCATGGGTTTGTCTTGTTATATTTTGGATGACTGATAAGTGTGCAAAAGCAAACACTTTAGCACTCAATTATCTCTTTATTTCACTTTATTTTACACATTTCCCAATCTTATATTGAGTCTTACAGTCTTATTTTATGGTTTTACATTTAGGGGAGCTAGGATGCAGGAATGGTAATGTCTTATGAGTTTGGTGAATATAAATGCTGATATAAGCATTGATGTAGCATGTGTACATGTTGTTGCAGCACTGGACGCTGGATATTGGCACAACTGGATCAATCTCGTTGAATAATTTGAAAAGTCAAAGTTTTGAAAAAGACATCTCCTAGTACTATTGGCAAACAATTTAGATGGATGATGCTCCTAAAGATGCCTCAACCTTTTGTACTAAAGCATCTTGTCTAAAAAGCATCTTGTCTAAAAGCATCTTGTCTAAAAAGCATCTTTATTTTACTTGTTGGTTAATAACCTATGGGTATTGCCCTCTTGTACTTTTTGATTCCCTCATGGTAGTATATATATGGGGGTAATCCTTTGAACAATTTGGTGTGTAACCTTTGGAAACAATTGTCGTCAGGAACAAAGCTTCATCAAAGTTTTGGGTTCTTGTTACTTTTTATTATTAATTTGCTAGTAATTTTAAGTGTTTTTCGTCACCGTCAGTTGTTACAGCAACCTTTCCAGCTTTCTTTCTTTTTTTTTTTGCTGAATTTACTTTTACGTCATTTACATTCAGTCATTTTTATTTATGTCATTTACTTTTAAGCACTTACATTCAGTCATGCTAGGCTAAATACCTTAGTATGGGTGTAAGTGAAGGTTGTGAGATTACGCCAAGTTGTTAGTTGATATTTGCTTGTTAATAGTAATTTATTTCACTATTCACAAGTGGTATCAATATTTCATCTGGTAATCTTTGAAAAATTGATACATGTTATTTTATTAAGATGAGTTGGACTTTAAATTAAGACAACACAAATATTTTACTAATTGTGTTATAGAGGCTATAAAAAGTTGCCGTAATCTTATGGGTTGCAAAACTATATGGAAAGAAAGGTAAGATATGTACTAGTTTGGGATTGATGCATCACCAAGTGTATTTACAACATATGGTCTAATCTGCACTTCCTTGGAAGGCCGTTCAATCCAGTAGTGTTGTAAAGAGCTATTTATAGAACAATATTCATTACACTTCGTTGCTAAAATCCAAGCTGATCTTGCATCCATACTACCTTTTAATTATTGTTTCATTTCAGTATTTAGTTACCAACTCTCGCAAATATATTTTCTCTCAAAAGCTTTATTGCTTCCAAAAACCCTTTTCTGAAATCTCACTTTAAAGTTAACTTTTGTGACTTTCTTTGCATATTAAATCTCTGTGGAACGATATCTGGTATTACTTACCATTATTACTTGCTTTGGATGATACTTGTAAGCCATGTATACTTGCATGATTTACTTGTTATTATAGCCTTTTGAGGGTATAGATCCATCCACACCAAGTTGTTAGCGCCGTTGCTGGGGATTTTTCTTCCAAAAAGAATTTTCCTTAAGTTACTTTAAAATTTGATTTTTCTACCATCAAGTGTTCATTTTTAGTGGTTTATGCAAGGATACCTCATGAGACTTTTTTTGAGTTAGATCCGCACATTGAAAGAACTTTTAGAAGGAGAAGAAGGTACAAAAGAAATTTGTTTCCTATTCTAGCTACTCCTGAAATGGCTCAAGTCGGACCTGATTCAATACCTAATCCTGAGGAGGAGGTTATTAGGCTTGCAAATTCAAGGACTGGTGGCATCATGGACTATACTATTCCAATGTTAAATCAATTACATCCTAGAATACGTAGGCCCACTATTGATGGTGACCACTTTGAATATGTGCCCATCATGTTTCACATGTTACAAACAAATGGTCAATATGCTGGATTACCATCTGAGAATCCTCATTTGCATCTTAGATATTTTATGGAGATCACTGAATTTTTTCATTTTAATGGAATTTTTGATGAAGCCTTAAGGCTAAAGTTATTTTCTTTGTCATTAAGAGATAGAGCCAAAGTGTGATACAACTCTTTGCAACCAGACTCAGTCACCACATGGAATAAGATGACTGAGAAGTTTAAAAAAAAGTATTTTCCCCTAACCAAGAGTGCCAGGTTCAGAAATGAAATTTGTCTCTTTAGACAAATGAATGATGAAGCAATTCCTGATGCTTGGGAGAGGTACAAGGAATTACTAAGGAAATGCTGTAACACCCTAACAAAAGAAATAAGGTAGAAGGTAAATTTAACTCAAAAGCACAAGGCAAGCCTAGAGTTTTACAAAAATCCACCCAATACATGGGGAAAAGTAAAGCGTTTACGAAACAACTAATGGGGCGATAAGTAACAACCTATTAATCTAAACAATTTCATGCCCAGATTAAGGATGGGTGTTTCTACCAACTCCAACAAAAGTATCCTCGAGTGGTGTAACGCTCAAATCACCAAATACCTTATCCAAAAAGACTATTCAATTTCGACGATCCTCTCAACCCTTATTAGCCCCACTGCTAATGGAACCTGACAAACAACCACATCAAGAAAAAGTGTTAGGCCTACGCCTAGTGAGTCAGACAGTAAACTTGTTGAACTGCAAGTCCAATGTAAACATACATATGTATAAATATAAATACAATACATGGTTTTTATTCGATAAAAGTATGGACAGTTCTCACAATCACATGATGGTGCCATAACATTCGGAGATCACGGGGGAGACCCGATTTACAGTTGTTTATGACGGAACACAAAGTAAGTCACAACTCAACGTTATAAAGCATCACTTACAGGTTTAACACCTTGACATCAACTAAAATAGTCATGTAGTCGGCCGTGATCTTAAGCTCTTTATCTCGGTAATTACATAATAATCACAATGCCTAATACCGAGTGTAAGTGAGAAGATGATTTGGTGATTACATAATAATCTCAATGCCTATCACCAACTTACACCATCATTCCCATGAATAAAATAAAATGACATTCATGTCTATAATTCCATTATATTCTAGTGACATATCCAAAACACAACATTTTTAACATATACACATTTATACATTACCAAGACTTTGCATAAACCCTTAGTCCAATGAAGTACTCTCACCCAACAATACGATTTCAAATGTAGAACATAAAGGTGTTGTCTAAAGGCCAACAATACTTGAAATGGGTGTTTTACCAAATGATTATATCTTTTTCCCCAATTCATCTTTCCAATATAGGCGGGATCCCTAAGTTCGTTCTTTACTTAAAGTGATCTCCATTTCTAACCAAACAAGTAATTTCACCTATTTAAAATTCGAAGTAAATATAATGCATCATTTCCATTATTGTAAAGTTTCATAATTGGGGTAGAATGGACTCACCTTGTAGGATTTGGGAGAAATTCTAAACTCTTGAAATTAAATGGTAGGTGGACAAGAGTTCCAAATTTTCAGCAGGTAATAAACACATATGGTGAAACAGTGGGGAGGCCAAAGGGAAAGGAGGGAAGAAGCAGGCTCCACAAGGGGGGGGGGGTGAGGTCCTTCTACGGTTTCCAACAAAAAGGAGATGGTTCTTCTTTTTCCTTCTTTCTTTCCTTTTTACCCAACTACTGTCCCTGTTCCTAGATATAATCCCAACAACACCATTTACATAGAAGTCAATGTCCTCCATGGAAATGGGAGAACCTTTAGAGAAAAGGGTGAAACAAAAGAGTGGGTCAAAGTTGCAGGTAGTCCCCCCCCTTCCAAAATCAATACTCCCAAGAATTCAAAAGAACCCTTTTCCCTAAAAATAATTTTATATAAATACATATATATATATATATACATATACTCTTATATACTTCACAAGGAGGATTTTCATAAAATAAAGTGTTTTTAAACACAGATTAAGTAAATGAAAATGCATACCTTATATAAGTCTTTTTTTTTTACGTGCACAGAGCTAGGAAAAGGGAAAAATTTCCAGGTGTTACAGTCCTCCCCGCCTTGGATCAAATTTTGTCCTCGAAATTTAAGCTCATGAGAAGAGGTGGGGGTAACGCTTCTTCAAGTCCTCTTCCGCTTCCCATGTCACGTTTGATCCTCAATGATGTTTTCGTTTTACCTTGACCATGACAACCTCTCTGTGCCTCAATACCTTGGTTTTGCTTTCCAAAATGGCTTCCGATTCTTCCATGCATTGCTTGTTCTCATCTACACGAATTTCCGAAAGTGGTATTACTCTTTCTTCTTCCGCCAAACACTTACGAAGGTAGCACACATGGAAGGTGTTATGTATTTCGGCCATCTCTGGTGGTAGTTCTAATTTGTAAGCCTGAAGTCCCACCCTAGCCAAGACTTTAAACGGTCCAAGGAAACGGGGACTTAGCTTCCCACGCTTTCCAAATCGGATAATACCTTTCCATGGAGACACCTTTAGCATTACGCAGTCGCCCACTTAAAATTCTATAGGTCGGTTCCTCTTGTGTGCGTAACTCTTTTGCTGATCCTGCACCGCTTTTAAACGTTCCCAAATACATTTCACCTTATCGGCCATTTCTTGTACGATTTCAGGGCCGGCGAATTATTTCTCACTCGCTTCAAGCCAACACACAAGAGTCCTTACAAAGCCTCAAAAGGTGCCATTCCGATGCTGGAATGATAACTATTGTTGTAGGTGAACTCCACCAGGGGTAGGTGAGAATCCCAATTCCCGCCAAAGTCGATAACACACAAACGAAGCATGTCTTCAAGGGTTTGAATGGTACGCTCACTCTGACCGTCGATTTGAGGATGGTAAGCCATGCTCAACTTTACCCTCGTACCCAGTTCTTTTTGTAAGCTGCCCCAGAAATGGGAGGTGAATCGGCTCTCTCAATCTGATACTATTGACAATGGTAAATCGTGCCTCGAGACTATTTCATCGATGTACAACCTGGCCAGCTTCTCCATGGGTAATGATTCATGCATTGCCAAGAAGTGAGTGCTCTTCGTTAGTCGATCAACCACTACCCAAATCGTATCATGACCTCTTAAGGTTTTTGGCAGTTTGGTCACAAAATCCATCGTAATATGATTCCACTTCCATTCGGGGATTTCCAAGGATTGAAGGCTACCATAAGGTCGTTGGTGCTCCGCTTTCACCTGCAAATAAGTCACGCACCTCTCTACATAACGAGCCACGTCAAGCTTCATAACGGGCCACCAATATGTCAATTTCAAGTCCCGATACATCTTGGTGCTACCCGGGTGAATGGAGTATTTAGACTTGTACACATCTTCCAGCAACAGTTCACGATTGCCTCCAACCTTGGGTACCCATATACGTCCTTGAAACAACTTTAAGCCACGGTTGTCCTCCGTAAGAAGTAAGTGTTGTTTTATCATTACTTCATTCTTGAGATTTCCTTCAAAAAATGCTTCAGACTGTGCCGCTTTGATCCGATCGATTAAATTGGACATTACATTGATCCTAGTAAGCACGGTTTTCGTCCCACTATCGTACTCTTTCTGGCTCAAGGCATCTGCCACTACATTGGCCTTACCTGGATGGTATAGTAATTCGTAATTGTAGTCCTTGAGTAGCTCGAGCCAACGTTTTTGCCTCATGTTTAATTCTTTCTGATCAAAGATGTACTTCAAACTCTTGTGATCGGTGAAAAACGTGCACTTGGTACCATAAAGGTAATGTCGCCAAAGCTTTAAGGCGAACACCACTGCTGCTAGCTCCAAATCGTGTGTGGGATAGTTTTTCTCGTGATCTTTGAGTTGTCTGGAGGCGTATGCTGTCACTTTTCCCCTTTGCATCAAGACACAATCCAATCCTATTTTAGAAGCATCGCTAAAAACTACGAAGTCTTCCTAGATATAATCCCAACACTACCATTTACATAGAATTCAATGTCCTCCATGGAAATGGGAGAACCTTTAGAGAAAAGGGTGAAACAAAAGAGTGGGTCAAAGTTGCAGGTACTCCCCCCCCTTTTTCCAAAATCAATACTCCCAAGAATTCAAAAGAACCCTTTTCCCTAAACATAATTTTATATAAATATCTATATGTACATATACTCCTATATACTTCACAAGGAGGATTTTCATAAAATAAAGTGTTTTTAAACACAGATTAAGTAAATGAAGACGCATACCTTATATAAGTCTTCTCTTTTTTTTATGCGCACAGAGCTGCGAAAAGGGAAAAATTTCCAGGTGTTACAAATGCCCACATCATGGCATACCTTACTGCATTAAGCTAGAAATATTTTACAATGGTTCTGATACCACTGCTAAACAAATGTTAAATGCTACTGCAGGTGGAACCTTTACTTTCAGTACCTATAATGATGGTTTTGATATTTTGAAGAACATTTCTAACAACAATGGTCATTGGGGAAATCCTAGAGCAATAGTATCCAAAAAGACAATAGGCATTCATGAAATAGATCCTTGTACTGCTCTTACAACACAACTAACAACTATGATTAGCTTGTTGAAAAACTTAGTTGTCCCTACTGCTAGTACTATTGCCACTGCAGTTGCCGCTGCTAGTACTATTGCCACTGCAGTTGTTTTTAAAACTTTGGAAACACAATTTGGTCAAACAGAACTATAGTTGAGGAACAATTTTGTTGAAACTTTGCCCACTGATACTGAGATTCCTAAGATACTGATCAAAGAGCATGTGAAAGTTGTCACCTTAAGGAGTGGAAAAGATCTAGTATAAATTCCACAAAAAGACAATGTAGAAACAGAACCAATTGCTACAGTAGTACCACCTATTGCTGTAGCAACCCCTCTTGTTGTTTCTAAACTTGCAGAAAACCAAGGATCTGGACCCATGCCAAGCAGATTTGATTTCCCATTGCTTTTCCCTAGTGAAACAGAACAACAACCACAAAATCAAGTCCTGATAGTGTTTTCAAAGATCCACCACCAAAAGACCATGTTGATACACCACTATCTAAACCAGCATATAGTACCCCTAATATACCTATTGTGCCTATTGTCCAAAATCCTAAGAAACCAATGATTAGCCTAGTTCCACCTTATGTTCCTTATCTATAGAGGTTAAGAAACCAAAAGGAAGAAGTTCAGATTAAAAAGTTCTTGGATGTATTCAAACGATTGCACATCAATATGTAGAAGCAATTGAGACTATGCCCAATTATGCCAAATTTCTGAAAGATATCTTAAGTAAGAAAATTAAATTGACTGAATATGAGACTGTGGCCCTTACTGAAGGATGTAGGGCCCTCTTGTCAAACAAACTTCCCTCCTAATCTTAAAGACTCTGGAAGTTTCACAATTCCTTGTTCAATAGGTGGGAAGCATGTTGGTAAAGCCCTGTGTGATTTAGGTGCTAGTATAAATCTTATGCTCTTATCTATGTTTAATACGTTAGGGATAAGAGAGGCTAGGCCAACCACTGTTACCTTACAATTGGCTGATAAATCCATAACATTTACCAAAAGAAACATATAGGATGTATTGGTACAAGTGGACAAGTTCATATCCCCTGCTGATTTTATAATTCTTGACTTTGAGGTAGATAAAGACACCCCTATTATGTTAGGAAGACCCCTTCTAGCCACTGGTAGAACCCTTATTGATGTCCAAAAAGGAGAGTTGACCATGAGAGTGTAGGACCAAAATATCACTTTTAATGTTCTTAACTCTATGAAATATCTTGAGGAAAATGAGGATTGTTCTATGGTTGGTGTTACAAAGTCATGGTGTCATGAAGAAACTTTAGAGGAAATTCTAGGTGAAAAGACTGAATCATTTGAAGATAGTGGTGAGGAGGATAGTGATTAGATATTGCAGCAAGCTGTAGCATATGAGCTATTAGAAGATGAACCCAAACAGAACCATTGTCATCCACAGAATCCCCACCAAACTTAGAATTGAAATAATTACCCGCTTATCTTAAGTATGCATTTTTGGGAGAAGATAACAAGCTACTTGTGATCATTTCATCATCATTAGAAGAGAAACAGGAAAAACAGTTAGTAAAAATGCTTCGATACCGTACCAAAGCCATAGGGTTGACCATCTCTGATTTGAAGGGTATAAGTCCATCTATTTTTCAACACAAAATCATTTTACAAGATAAGGACTTTACTTCTGTTGAACCTCAAAGGAGATTGAATCATGTGATGAAAGAGCTGGTTAAGAAGAAGATTTTGAAATGGCTTGATGCTGGCATTATTTATCCTATAGCTAGTAGCTCTTGGATAAGTCCTATCCAATGTGTGCCTAAGAAAGGCCGTGTGACTGTAATAGAAAATAGAAGAATTAACTAATCCCAACTAGGATAGTTTTAGGATGGAGAATATGCATGGATTATAGGAAGCTCAACAAAGCAACCTATAAAGACCATTTCCCCTTGTCTTTCATAGATCAAATGTTGGATGATTAGTTGAGAAAGAATACTATTGCTTTTTAGATGGTTATTCAGGCTATAATCAGATTGCTATTACTCCTGAGGATCAAGAGAAAACCACTTTCACTTGCCCCTTTGGTACATTTTCTTTTAGAAGAATGCCATTTGGACTATGCAATGCTTCTGCCACATTCCAAAGAAGCACGATGTCCATTTTTTCTTATATGTTGGAAACCTCTATGGAGATATTCATGCAGGATTTCTCTGTCTATGGATCTTCTTATGAGTGTTTGAAGAATTTAGAACAAGGTCTTAAGAGATGCGAGGAGACAAATTTGGTACTAAATTGAGAAATGTCACTCCATGGTTAAGGAAGTTATTGTGTTAGGACATGTAATCTCAAGAAGAGGAATAGAGGTAGACAAAGCCAAGTCAGAGGTTATAGAGAGTCTACGTGAGCCCACAAATATAAAAGGAATAAGAAGTTTCTTGGATCATGTTGGTTTCTATAGAAGGTTTATAAAAGGCTTTTCAAAAATTTCCAAACCTCTCTGCATGTTACTACAACATGACCAACCTTTTGATTTCAACAAAGAGTGTAAATCAGCTTTTGAGACTTTGTAGAAGGCTTTGATTTCTACCCCCATTGTTATTACACCATATTGGACAAAAACTTTTGAATTAATGTGTGATGCAAGTGATTGGGCAGTTTGTGTAGTTTTAGGCCAAATCAAGGAAAAGGTTTTTCATCATATAGATTATTCCAGTAAGACTCTGAATGAGGCTCAAATAAACTACATAACCACTGAAAAAGAACTTTTGGTTGTGGTATTTGCATTTGAAAATATTAGATCCTACTTAATGGTGGACTAAGGTCATTGTTCATACAGACCATGCTACCATTAAGTATTTGATTTCTAAAAAGGATGCCAAACCAAGGTTGATAAGGTGGGTGCTTTTGCTACAAGAGATTGACATTGAAATAGTGGATAGGAAGGGAATAAATAAAGAAGTAGCTGATCACTTATCAAGATTACAGAAAGGAGAATCAAGTTATGGTGAAATCAATGAAAAATTCTCAGATGAACAACTCTTAATTCCGAGTCATTCTACAGCCCCATGGTTTGCAGACATCGCAAATTTCTTAGCTGTTGGATCATATCATCAGAGCTAAATAAAAACCAAAGTAAGAAGTTACTCCATGATGGAAAGAGTTATCTATGGGATGACCCATTTTTGTTTAAATTAGGAGCTGACTAGATCCATAGAAGGTGTATGCCTCATGAGGATGTGCCTACAGTATTGCAGCATTGTCATTTGGCTGCATATGGTGGCCATTTTGGTGGCCAAAGAACTGCAGCCAAAGTCCTACAATCTAGATTTTTTGGCCTACCCTATTTCAAGATGCTGATAGCTTTGGCAAAAGGTGCAATGAATGTCAAAGGGTTGGATCCATCTCCCAAAGACATGAAATGCCCTTAAATGGCATTCTTGAAGTGAAACTCTTTGATGTATGGGGGATAGACTTTATGGGACCATTTCCCATGTCTGGAAACTATCAATACATTTTGATAGCTGTAGATTATGTAACCAAATGGGTAGAGGTTGCGGCTTGTCACACCAACGATGCAAAGACAGTAGTTAAATTTTTGCATAACATATTTTTACAAGATTTGGTACTCCAGAGCTATGATCAGTGATGAGGGCACCCACTTTGTAAATAATATGATAAAAGGAGTTCTTGAAAAGTATAACATCAGCTATATGGTAGCTACTGCTTATTACCCTCAAACAAATGACTTAGTTAAACTTTCAAACAGGGATATCAAGAGTACTTTAGAAAAAAGTGGTAAAACCAACAAGAAAAGGATTGGTCCTTCAAACTTGATGATTCTCTTTAGGCCTATAGGACTTCCTATAAGACCCCATTGGAATGTCTCCCTACAAGCTAGTCTTTGGAAAAGCTTGCCACTTACCACTAGAACTTTTTGAAAAAGCTTAATATGTGTGTAAATGCTGTAGGTGAAAGGAGAAAGCTACAAATCAATGAGCTTGAGGAGCTGAGAGATCAAGCATATGAGAATGCCAACATTTACAAAGACAAAACAAAAAAATGGCATGATAAGAGGATCTCTCAAAGAGAGTTTGTAGCAGGTCAAAAGGTGTTGCTCTTTAACTGAAGATTAAAACTTTTTCTAGGAAAACTAAGATCCAAGCGGACAGGGCCATTTGAGGTTCACAAAGTCCATCATCATGGAGTAGTGAAACTCATTGACCCCAACGATGAATTTATTTTCAAAGTGAATGGTCAAAGAGTGAAGTATTATAATGATGTTGCTGAAATCACAGGTACCACATATGTGGTACACCTTACTCATTCCTAGAATTTGATGTTGAAGGTTGTCATAGCTTTTAAACATGTACAAATGTAAATACAAGTATTTTATTTTAGAAGGTTTGGTTAGTTTTGTGTTTTTCAGAATAACAAGATTTTTGTGAAAAAGATACAATTGTTATAGCAATTTCTTGCAGTGCTGCAACAACCTACACCTGACCCACAAGTCTTGTCACCCGAAAATACACTAAAGAGTCTGCAAAGACGCTTTGTGAAAAGCATTTTTTTGGCAGTAAGAATCAGATTTTCACCATTTTCCCATGCCATTAACATTATTACCTAAACATCTAGTTTTGTACTAATATTAACCCTTAGTTGGTTTTTTACCATAACCCCTCAAGTCCCCTTTATTCGGTTCCCTCCCAACCAAATAACCCACAATTTGTTGCCAAAAGTACACACTTGTTTCCAATATTGATTTTCTTTTGCAAAGAGTCTACTATGTAGTGCAGGGGTATTCAAAACAAGTTCAAACATGGGGAGAACAAAACCGAAAGCAAAGAAGGGAGAAAGAAAAACCATTGTTGATCAACCAACTAGAAGAAGCCTGAGGAAGAAGGCACCATAAACTGAATCCATGGAAGCCGCTTCATCTGCTGTTGTCGAAGCACTACCTTCGAAGACAATGGCTAGATCATCATCGACCAGAAAGCCACCATTGAAGAAACTTAAAATAGGGGCTGTTGATCAAGGTACAACCCAACATTCCACTTCCAAAACTTCATCCATTCTGTTTCAACTAGTTCTTTTAGCCATAGAGCCCTCAACATTGACATAACAAGGAACCTACATCATCCACAAATGAGGAAAGCCAAGTTTTATTGCTTGGTGGTCATTTTACTCTACCCCCAAGTACTTAAGCAAATGAGCATTCTTCTCATAACCTAGAAAATATCCCCAATACTATTGAGAACCCCATTCCACCATCCCATATTTTAGATGAGGCATTCCATGCCACTGCCTTCATTTTAGGA
The DNA here is from genome assembly GCF_001531365.2 of Cynara cardunculus var. scolymus. Classification (NCBI taxonomy): domain Eukaryota; kingdom Viridiplantae; phylum Streptophyta; class Magnoliopsida; order Asterales; family Asteraceae; genus Cynara; species Cynara cardunculus. The sequence goes on from NW_020200873.1 coordinate 102,519, forward strand.
TAGTCAACCACTACTCCTACAATGGAAAGCAATCAGGTAGCCACTTCTGCCCAAGCTAAAACCAAGTCTAAATATGTTTTGAAGCCCAAAAAATCCAAGCAAGTCAGTCCTAAAGCCATGTTGAATAGACAATCACAACCAATAGAGAGGGAAGAAGATACTGTGAATATGGTAACCAATGCCACCAAAAATATTGACGCTGGAGGAGGAAAAGGAAAAGGGATTGTAAATTACTCTAATTCTGAAGAGGAGGAAGAAAAGGGTAGTGAGGATGATGATCCCAAGATGAAGATGTTGCTGTTGATAGTAAGGAGATGGCTGCAGAATCTGAGGAAGACAGTGGGGCAAAAGTGGCTGAGTAGATTCAGATACCAAAGAAGAAAGTTACCAAGAGAAGGAAGGTAGTATCACCACCATCCAATCAAAACAAGTTTGGGAGAATAAATGTCTCCTTTGGTACTTTTAGTTGTAGGGAAGCATATGACCATTTTAGTAATATGGCTTCCAAAGAAGCATTAGTTGACAAGGGCTTTAGCCCTGAGAGTTTGAAGGAATTCACCCCCAAGAGGCCATTACCAGGCTTGGATGGGAAATTTTTTGTACTGTACCTATTGGATTTAACCTATCCCTTGTAAGGGAATTCTATGTTGAGGTTGCTACATCCAAAATCCATATATGGTATTATTCCACCCACCCCTTGTGAATAAATCAATTGGTGACCAATGCCACTGAAAAGGATGCCAGGAAGGTGTTGTTGACTCTTGCACAACATAGCAAGACATGGAAGAACAAGGTTGTTGGTCCCAAAAGGGTCTACAAGAATACTAAACAGTTTGTAGAAGGGGGGGGATGAATACAAACACAAAGTTTTCAAATTTAAAATATATATTGATAGAGAAGATCAATACAGCTTTTACAAGATTGTTTGCAGAAAGATAAGGTAAAAGAAACCTATCTAAACAATCTTAAGTTACACACAAAGGTTAGCAATTACAAGAAAAGAGATTGCCAAAAGAAAATATCTTTTACTTTAAGCTGAAAGAAGCTTGAAGTAAGWATGAGGGAAGAGAGTGATGCGCGCACTCTGCATGGAGAAGAAACACTTCTATTTAAACCCAGTGCATTAAATGTCCATTTAATGCAGTATGGTAGGGTTTAGAGTGCGTGTCAAGCCTTAAAAAAAAGGCTTGTCCTTTGTTACAGTRAATAGTACAAAAGCACTATTTATGAACAGACATCCTTACCTAAAGTTGGTGGACAAAGAGHCRACTAATCGGCTCCGTACCGTACTATCTTTGGTAAGGGTATGGGTTTGTCCTTTTGTGTGT
>NW_020200874.1:0-2261 GCF_001531365.2 Cynara cardunculus var. scolymus
GATTATCTTTGTAGCGCACCAGTGTTGACTGTACCAGATGGATCTGAAGACTTTGTGGTATACAGCGATGCTTCAAAGTTGGGATTGGGATGTGTTTTAATGCAAAAAAAAAAAGTAATCTCTTATGCATCAAGACAACTAAAAGAACATGAAAAGCAATATCCAACTCATGATATGGAGTTAGCTGCAGTGGTATTTGCACTAAAAATCTGGAGGCATTATCTTCTGGGAACAAAATGTCAGATTTATACTGACCATAAGAGTTTACAACATTTGTTTAACCAGAAAGATTTGAATATGCGATAGCATCGGTGGATTGAACTTGTTAATGATTATGATTGTGAAATCCTTTACCACCCAGGAAAAGCCAACGTGGTAGCTAACGCTTTGAGTAGAAAGGAAAGGAGTGGAACCATCAAAACTATAGCAATGAGAATGAATTTGATTCCTGATATTCGTAAGGAAATTCAGAAGTGCCAACAAGAAGCTGTGAAAGAAGAATTTGTTAAAACAGAAAAGTTGGGTAAAATAATCTCAACCTTGGAACAGAATGATGAAGGACTTATGTTCTTTCAAGGGCGAATTTGGGTACCACATTTTGGAAATATCCGAAGTAAGATATTGGATGAGAGTCATAAATCCTGATACTCTATCCATCCAGGCACCAATAAGATGTATCGAGATTTAAAACCTTTTTATTGGTGGCCAGGATTGAAAAGAGATATAGCACGGTATGTGGAACAGTGTCTAACATGTTTATAGGTTAAGATTGAACATCAGAGACCTTATGGAAGCCTCCAATCTTTGGAAATACCTGTATGGAAATGGCATCACATCACCATGGATTTCGTTATGAAATTACCACGAACTCCAAAGGGATATGACGCGATTTGGGTGATTGTGGATCGTTTATCTAAATCTGCACATTTTCTACCGATAAGAGAGAAGTACTCTTTAGAAAAGTTAGCACAGATTTACATCAAATAAATTGTTACCAGACACGGTGTTCCCTTGTCTATTATCTCTGATAGAGATAGTCGGTTTACTTCAAAGTTTTGGGAAGGATTACAGAAAGCTTTGGGATCTGAAATTCGATTAAGTACAGATTATCATCCGCAGACTGATGGGCAGAGTGAAAGAACTATTCAGACTCTTGAAGATATGTTAAGAAGTTGTATTATCAATTTCGAAGGTTCATGGGAAGATCACTTACCATTGATAGAGTTTGCATATAACAATAGTTATCATTCCAGTATTCAAGCGGCGCCATATGAAGTATTGTATGGACGTAAATGCAGAACACCGTTGTGTTGGAATGAAGTGGGTGAGAAACAGTTAACTGGTCCTGAAATTGTTCAAGAAACTTCTGAAAAGATCGAACAGATCCGTGAGAGAATCAAAACTGCACAAGATCGCCAGAAAAGTTATGCAGAAAATCGTCGAAAGCCGATTGAATTTGGTATAGGTGATTTTGTAATGTTAAAAGTTTCGCCGTGGAAAGGTGTCATCAGATTTGGAAAGAAAGGAAAGCTCAGTCCAAGGTATGTTGGGCCATTCAGAATTTATAAACGAATTGGGCCAGTAGCATATCAATTAGAGCTGCCAGAAGAGCTGAGTCAGATTCACAACACTTTTCATGTATCGAATCTGCGGAAATGTTTGGTGGATCCGAATCTAGCTATACCATTGCCAGAAATTCAATTAGATAGTAAGTTGAATTTTGTGGAAACACCGGAAGCTGTTATTGACAGAAAGAGCAGGTTGTTGAGAAACAAGGAGATAAGTTTGGTTAAAGTTCAGTGGAAGTTTCACAAAGGACCAGAAGCGACATGGGAATTGGAGTCAAAGATGAAATCAGAATACCCATGGCTTTTTTATTAAAGGAATTCCGGGACGGAATTCTTTTGAGGGTTGGATAATGTAATAACCGGATCCTGGTTATTACCCAAGGTAATTAATGTGTGATTATTTGATTAAATAATTACGTGATAGCATGATAATTTGATACATGCTGGTATGTGCATTTGTGCCTTAATTGGATATTTATATTTTTATATGTGTACTTGCATATTATATGTATGCATGGAATATGGATGTATGCATATRAGTGCATGTGTGCATGGGTTTGGGTAAGCATGAGGTGRAAAAGTAGAAGGCGGTTTAGCCGACCTTCCACTTTTGGCAAGTATAAATAGGAGGCTTAGCCTCTTTATTTGCTTCTTCTTGTTGGTTTTGAGAGAATTGTGCTTTTAAAAGAGAAG
>NW_020200874.1:3481-8527 GCF_001531365.2 Cynara cardunculus var. scolymus
GAGGAGTTGCTTTTGATGAATAGTTTTGTTGATTAGTGCAAGATATGTATTTTGAATTTTGGACCTTGTATTTGGTCATGGTAGATTCTTGTACTAAAGGACCCGAATGGTATATGAATATGTATTTCTTTGGTATGAAATATATGTTACATGCAATGTGTGGGTTGGGGCATTACACAAAATCATCTCTAAATTTCTATTTTAAAATAACTATTGAACATTCATATACGATTTCAGAGGTCGTTTACAAAACGTTCATTAAATGCTTATCTTGTCACTCATCTTACTGGATAAACATGACAATGACCGAGAATCTTACCTAGTAAGAACGATGATAAGGATCGATAGTCTTATCCAGAAAGTGAATGTGACGACTCTTATCCAGTTAATGCTTATTGGATAAATTGTTGCATACGATGCCTTTTCGATGGAGTAAAATCTATTCCAGTAATACAAGTGATGGTATTGAATTTTACTAATAAACGTTTATCTAATAAACATTTGGATAAACAAACCCTTAATATCTGACTTGACCAAGGCTTGGGGTGATTGCCCCACCTGACCTCAAGCAATTTGGTCTAGACTATTACCGATACAAAAAATCACATGATTTATTACTTTATATTTTATAAAAAAATCAAATAATTAAAATTTGGTTAGTTTGTCAATCAAAAAAATGATAAAGCAATACATTCCAAGTATCCGGAACTCCAGCGAGACACCGGTGGCTGCAATCCATTCCTGTCCCCCCTCCAAGCCCGTATTTTGACAGATGGCCGTCTTTTCTTAGCAACGATAGGTTTGTTATGTCTAGCAAAGTCACCGGTTTCTTGATGTATTTTAGTTCATTCTTCAGAACTGTCAGTGCTGCCAGCGTTGCTCCGGGATAGGTGGTGCCCGGAACTGGTTCAGTCTGTCCCAAGCAATTGTGTGCCTTTGGTTCTCCCCAACTATTGCCACTGTTACGTCACCAAAACATTAGTATTACAATCGGTAAGATTTGCTTTGGAAGACATACATCGTATGCATTTAGAGAATATATTTGTATTCAAATATAAGCACATGGTAATAGTGGGAACTTTCGAATGTACTATATGTTGTTGGTGCCACTACTAAAAACTAGGGTATAACCGACGGATTTTTCTGGCGGAATTTCCGTCGGAAATATTACCGACGGATACCAAAAAAGTCAAAAAAAGTCAACTTTTATCCATATCCGCCATAGATCCCCCACAAATCCCCCACTGAAATTTTTGGAAAAAAAAATTAAAATTATTTAAAACGGTTTTTCAACGGATTTGTGACGGATTTCTGACTTATTCAAAACCGTCACAAATCCGTCGAAAATCCGTCGCAAAATTTGTCTAATTTATTTAAATAAATTAATTAGCGTTAATTAAAAAAAATTTCCGACGGATTTTGCCGTCGGAAAAACCAGATTTTTTAGTAGTGTGCTAGAGATGAACATGTAATCAGTTAAGTTATAATAAATCTCGATCTTAGGCCAGAATTTTGTAAATCAGTTTTAAATGGGTTCACTACTGATTCACATACTTCTTATCTGAACCTTCGTGTGCATATACAAATGTATGTATGTGTAATGTATATAATGCTAACTTTTTTAAAAGAATTAAAAGAATCTGGTCTTTTAACATGGCCTTAAGTGGTCATAAGCCAAAATCCAATAATTGATCTTAACTATTGGACCATTACCAGTCAGTTACAAGATATTTTCTTACTCCTAAACCGGTTTCAAGATTCTATGCTAATTGTAAGCTTTTATTTGTAGTACTTTGGGGTGGGCTAGGTACACACACACACACACACATATATATATATATATAGAGAGAGAGAGAGAGAGATGAACGATCAAATGCAAACCATCCATATTTGTACAAGCCGTGCAAACCACCATCATCCTTTGATTTCATTGTTTAATATTATAAAATTGTTTCATATAATTTTTTTATAAAGTTTTTTCATATATGGTTATGAAATTGTTTCATATAATACTTATGAAATTTTAATGAAACTGTTTCATGTATTTCTCTAAAATTAATTTATAATGAAGATAATATCTATGATTAACACCCTCCACGATAAAAATGATTAATCAACCTCCCATAATTACAAAATATTAAACAAAATGAAAAATTATAATTTGTTAAATGAGCTTTGTACAATTTGTACAAATAACATGGTTTGCAAAATAAACCTTCTTTTCTCTCTCTCTCTCTCTCTCTCTCTCTCTCTCTCTATATATATATATATATATATATATATATATATATATACAGGGGTGGAACACAACCGTTGTAGTCCGGGGGGCCGAAATATAAGAGCATCTTCAATACATTTTTCAAAATTGAGAAAATGGAGATTTTAGGCATATTTTTGCTACAACAGACTCTCCAAAATTCTCCAAAACGGAGAAAACATGAGAGAGTGTAAACAAAAATTGATTACAATGAGAGAAAACATATCATTTTTTTTCTTTATTTGATCCCAAGAATGGATTGGATCGAAATGACTTTCCTGCCAATGGGAGATTGGCTGGGGCGAGGAGCTCGAGTCTCGTTTTAATAGAGTTTTAATTATCCATTTTGGAAATTTTTTGAAGAATATATTGAAGATGSTATATTATTGTAAAAATTTGTAAATCTAAATGATTTGTTTTTAGACTATTAAATTTTAGAAAAARATTGATTAATGTAATATTAAAATTCGAAACATTCAAAGTATTAACAGAAAAATAGTAATACCAATTTAAACATTATTTACATATAATTAATATATTATATTATTTACTCTAAAAACTTAAATATTCAAAGTATTAACCGAGAAATAGTAATACCGGTGTAATTTACTTTAAAAACTTATATTTACATATAATTATATATTATATAAAAACTAATATATATAATTAAATATTAATAATTTATATAAAGTTCAAAAAAATTGATTGGGATGGGATTTGAMACAGCAACCTCAAGTATGCAGGTTGAGCAACATTGCCAACTAAGCTACTTAATGTGCATGTTTTTAATACCTTAGTTATAGTATTTATGTATAAAAACGGAGGCGGGGGGCATGGCCCCCAAAGGCCCCTATAGGGATCCGCCCCTGTATATATATATATATATATATATACGATTTAATGGATGATTAGAATTGAGGTATTAAAAAGGTAAAAATGAAAGTTACTAGTAATGTGTTGGTGAAATCGCTTGAAAGAAAACCTTGGATTTAATTGGATCCACGTTGGCATCAACCCATTGACCCCACGTGTGAATAGCCTTCCCAGAGGCAACTACACGGTCCATGTCTATATATTCCTTCTCCGTCTTGTATATAATCAAATCTGCATCATTCTTACTTTTTTACATCTATATATATCGCAATATCTATGTGTTTGCATGCATATATATATACACTCATGTATCACGTATGTAGGTCACTAATCAAATGAGAACCACAAAAGATTAATTACCGTGAGAACCGGTAATCATATGTTGTTTCACATTTTGATATGTTTTGTATCTTTTGTTTCACATTGTGAAACAACATTTACTTTCACATACATTATTGCATGGTGTGAAACAATACATGATCAATAATTTTCATGGTTCTCAACCTTTTTTTGTGGTTCTCATTTTATTGGTCTCCTATGTATGCATGCATACATGTATGTATAGATGGGAAGAATAAGAAAGAACATACGGTCGAGTAGGGCCTTCATTGCTTCACCATTGCCATGTGTTAAAGACAAGGTAATCAGCATCCAACCAGAGCTTGCCACTTGTAATCGAATCCAACTTCAACACCCTTCCAATTTTTTCTCTCACAATATCCACCAAATATAAGCTGTGATGGTACACCACTTTCACTCTATAATCCTATCAATCACCATGTCATCAAATAAGTTTTCAATTTCCTAAAATAAACAATTTATTTAAATTAACGAGATCAGATGACGTACCGTAAAATTGTAAGTCGTGATACCTTCGGCCCCTTTAATTTTTACAACATAACTTGCAGAAGGTACAAACGAATGAATCATACATAATAACGACAAACATTGGTTTTTGCTCAAAGAATCTCCCACAAACATTATGGTCTTGCCTCTTAGTTTCTCCAAGATGCTTAGACCGTTAAATCTGAAACAATAAACATACGTACTTATATATATATATATATATATATAAAGAGAGAGAGAGAGAGAGAGAGAGGTGTTTTAAAATACAAACCAAATAAACGATGATCATCATTTATATTAGGAAACAATTGAGATATTTATGTAAGATAATAAGGTTCATTCATTATGATCATTATTCTAGATTAAGAAATAATCGAAATAGTTATCGGACTAGATATTCATTAGATTAGATGAACGGTTAAGATTGATTTTTAAGAATTTAATGGTTTGATTTGTATTTAGAAACCCCTTATCACCATAATTTCTCTTCTCACCCGAAGCCAACTATATATATATATATATATATATATATATATAGTTTGTTTCAAATGCAACCCATTAAATTTGTATAACCATTGCAACCCAATAAATTGAAATATTTATGAAAATGATGAGAGTTCATTTATTTTGATTTAAATATTTATGAAAGATGAATAAGATTATTAATTATGATCAATAGTTTATATTATGAAACAATCAAAATTTCTATCAAATTACATATTCATCAAATTAAATAAACGATTGAGATTAAGTTGTATTCAGGGGCGGAACCCCATAGGGGCCTTTGGGGGCCATGGCCCCCCCGCTTTTATACTTAAATACTATAACTAAGCTATGAAAAACATCTACATTAGTAGCTTAGTTGGCAATGTTGCTCAACCTACAAACTAGAGGTTGCTGTTTCAAATCTCATCCCAAGTAATGTTTTTGCACTTTATATAAGTTATTAATATTTAATTATATATATTAGTTTTTATATAATATATTAATTATATGTAAATATAAGTTTTTAAAGTAAATTACACCGGTATTACTATTTCTCGGTTAATACTTTGAATATTTAAGTTTTT
>NW_020200874.1:12561-46515 GCF_001531365.2 Cynara cardunculus var. scolymus
AATTATATTATTAAACAAAAAATAAATTACTTTGTTATTAAATTTAAATTGAATTATAATAAAAAATTGAATAAAAGAACTTATACCAAAGAAACGAGAACTATTAAATAGTTAATTTGATACTAATATCGATTTATTTTTCTTTCAAAGTTTTATGTTATCTTCAAATTTATATTTCATTCAAAAATAAAAACACTATCGATTTTTCAAAACTATATAAAATCGTATTATATCGTTAGAGATAAAGAATAAAAACTAAACATTAAAATCGAGATTTATCTCATTGCATTGCGCGAGTACCTTTCTAGTATTACATAATATATTTATTACTTAGAGGGTGCTTACTTGATTTTTCGTTAAGACCTATATGAATAAAAGTTATTGTATAGATTAATTTGTTTGTATAGACTGAGAAAGTTTTCGAGGTTTTCATATATGGAAAAAACATACTTTTTAATTGAAAATGGTAGGTTTGAAAAGAAAAACCTGTTTTCTACATAAAGCTACTTTTGAAGCTTATTTAAAAAGACATTTTTTGTATCTAATCCACTATCAAACAATCATATATAACTGACATATTAAACTGTAAGTCACATTAAGCTGGTAATAAACATATTCTTACTTTAGGACAGTAGTTATTCATTAAATTGCTAACAAGCAGACCCTTACCTTAGGTCTGTAATTAAAGGAGGACCATAAAAATGTTACAACTGTGTCAGAAATCAATCTCAGATATCTTCTAATGATTTATTTTCATCAAATGTTATGATTTAAGATATTGTTTCACGTATGTTTGTATTTGCATATGAAAAAATACCCATGAAACTTTTTTTGTTTCATGTTGTGAAATAAAAAACCACATGTTAAAAAGTTTTACATTGTGAAAACTAATATTCTTATGGTTTGAGGTCTCAGGTTCAAATACAAGGAGGAACAAAAATCTCCTTGTGGTCACGGAGGTTCAAATACGGTGATTCCGAGTTACTTGCAAAACAGGCGGTCGTCCTGAAATTAGTCGGCTCACATAGCGAGTTGGATATCCAGGTTAATAAAAAAAGTATTCTACGAAACAAATATACGTAAAATAATATTTTAAATCATAATTTTAAAATTAAAAAATCAGATCAAATAATACATTAAAATTGATTTTCACAAATGTGATTTTTGCAAGATTTGCACTCGTTTACTTTATTCCTTAAAAATATTAATTGCTGCATCTGAAAAAAAATTCAATTTTTTTAATTATATTATTCTACAAAAGAAATTGCAATATTTTGTTCTTAAATAAATTTCCATTTTTTACATTTTCATATTTGTTTATTAGTAATTATTGCAAGATATTCATAATAATGAATTTAATGACTTATTTATTCAGCCATTTAATTCACTTAGGTATTTTATGGGTGATTAACTGTTTCAACTATTTTAAATTTGGCTTTTTGGTCAAAATAAATTTAATGAGTTTAATAACTTTTCTGTTAAATATAATAAGTTTATAGAACGCTTTTGATCATCATAATAGATTTTATAAGGTGTTGTTTATTTACTTTTTCATAGTTTTATTAAAAGGCAGTCTCTGAATCCTTAAGAGATGAATTTTGTTTGAGAAAAAAAGTTTGTTTCTTAATGGTTCTAAAACCATCTTAATGATTTTGTATCATGAGTTTCTCTTAACCATTCAGCGCTCTAATTTCATTGTAAACAATTACCAAACAATTATATTTCATTTTGCATTATATAATGAGAGTCTCTTAATCATTATGCACAAAACCACTCAACAACCAAAGAGCCTTTAATCTGGCGATATGTGAGTCCTTAGCATCATAAGAGGTCAAGTGTTCAAACCTCACAAAAGATGAGAAGGGTGTGTGAGTTTATTTGTTATATATATATATATATATATATATATATACTTCAAAAAAATTTGTCACATAAACACTTCTTTTGATAAAAAATTGTTTTAATAAAACACCTTTTCAAAAATATTCTATAAAATAGCTATTACTATCATAAAAAAAACTTGTTAACAAGTCTAAAGTGTCAATATTTACTGTTGTAACATTTTTACATATAATATTTTATTGTTTAATTCTATAAAACATTTTATTAAGATATTTTAATTATTTTTACGTCTTATAAACCTAATTTTATCATAATATGTAAACCAATTGTCATGCTTATTTAAAATAAAAGAAACTTATAGTTAATTTGTAATAATAAATAGTTAATTATAAGCAGTTTTTGAAAATATAAATAAAATAACTTACAAAAGATAAGGGAAAGTCTTGAAAAACTCAATGGACTTTAATGTTTGGATTGATTAAGTCTTTCGATAATTTTTTGGAACAAATAAGTACTTGGACATTCTAAAACCTGTTAGATACATCCTGATGAAACTGATTAATATGATAAAATAATGAAAAAAAACCAAAAAAAAGCCAATGAACTTTCACATTTTAAACAATTAAGTTCTTAAACATTTTTTGAACCAAAAAAAGTACTTACATATATAAAATGAAACAAATATACCAAAAAAGTACTCACGTTTAAAAAAGATTATTGATAAAATTTATTTAATTTAGAAATAAAATATATTATGCCAGTGATTTTCCAAATTAAAAAATAAAAAAATATTTAAAAAGAATTGTTGATTATATTTATTTTTAATTAAAATATCTTTTTTCGTTGGTGATTTTTCAAATTAAAAAAATATTTAAAAAGAATTGTTGATTATATTTATTTTTAATTAAAATAAATTTAATTAGTAATATTTTTATTTGTTTTTTTAATTTGAAAAATCACTGATAAAATATCTTTTATTTTTTTATCAAATTAAATTTTATCAAAAAAAATAATTTAATGTAAATATTTATTTATTAATGTAAGTACTTTTTTGATATATTTGTTTTATTTTATAGATCTAAGTATTCTTTTGGTTCAAAAAATGTTTAGGGATTTAATCGTTCAAAATATGAATGTCCATTGTTTTTTTTCCAGATTCGTTCCATTATTTTACCACATTAACCAGTTGTATAGTCATAAGAATGTATCTAACATGTCTTAGAAAGTCCAAATAGTTATATAACATGTTTTAAAATGTCCAATAACTTATTTGTTCCAAAAAATCGTCCAATAAATTAATCATTCCAAACACTAAAGTTCATTGGGTTTTTTAAACTTTTCCAAAAAACAATTATATATAATATATTTTTTTAAGGCAATAAAAAAATATTTTAAAAGTCAATTACTTGTATTTATTGCATTAATTTGTATTTAATGTGGAGAATAACTTAACTTCCCAATCAATTTCATGGGATTAATGTTTGACATTGATTTTTAGCAAACAAAAACCACTCATTAATTTACTTTCTTATTTAATAAAATATTCAAGGCTATATTTGACAACTAACCGATAAAGTAATTAATCATGTTAATAAAAATTAACTGATATTTAATAAGTTAGCTGGTAAATTAATCATCTTAATAAAAAATAATTGATAAACTAATTAAAAAAATATAAGTTGTACATTACAAATTATATTATATTTTATATCCAAATTAATTTTTTATTAATTTTTTAAAATTCTCAACTTGAAATTTTTATATGATATAGAACAAATATAGAAGGAATATTCTACAAAAAGGGTAAAATCCGAGGTCTAGGGTATCATTATACACATAATTTTGTCTAAGTTGATTGGCTATACGCTTTAAAAGATAGATAAATATTACTTAAACATTGTGACAAACTGCTTCATACACTGATAGGAAGGAGATACTGCAATTTTCTTATTAAGTCTTAAGTTACAAGTTACTGCTAATTAAAAATGAATAAACATCATCAAATCAAACACATTCGGTGGTCAAAACATTGTGACCTCAGAACGTTGAGTCGAAGGAGGGATTGTAATCGTACCATCATGATGATTTATGACAACCAAGTAAATGATTTGGAGTACAACGCTGGTAAGAGTAATTGAGGCACCGGCTCCAAAAATTCCAGGGTTTACCACTTTGCACACGTAATCACTTTGAAAAGTTCCATCTCCTAATCATTCTCCATACCGTTTCTCTTCTCCCTGATTTCCGATCATCACCAAACCAACGATGTAAAAAATGATTGCACCTAACCATGCCACCCTACACAACAATCATTCATTAGCCGTTTCAATCTTTTACGCATTACTAGTAAAAGTTCTTAATCAAATGTCGAACTCTTGGGACATTAAGTTGACATAGCAGATGTTAAGATTATGAGAAGATTAAAAAAGGTGTTTTTATCTCAATTAAGTTATTTCAACACCTAAATACGATTAAGAAATAACATATAACATGTGATATTAATCGTACTGACTTAATATTTTTGTGTTATGAAAAAAATGACTGTGAAAAGAAACAAAGTTTACCAAGAAGAAATAAGGGAGAGTCGAGCCACTGGAGATGGGATAGGGGCTCTCAAGAAACAAACACGAAAAATCAAAAGTGACATAACTTCTACGACTCCTAGCACTTGTGTCGGGCTTTTAGAATTTGTTGGATATGTGCATCCTGTTTCCATTACGTTCTTAACATCAGCAAGCTGCACGCAAACTCATGTAGACATGAAGTGTGTTAAACTTATCTAAATGTTTTTCAATAATTTTGACATGGACATTGGAATTGATTAAATGAATTGTTCTTAACTTCTTAGTGCATGTAAGTATGGTGATTTGTTTCGACCCGGTGGGGAACCCTGCTCACCCGACTCGAACGTGGACGGGGATTCCTCGCTAAAATGGGTCCCGGGGTTGGGGATCCTCGATAGACTCAAACTAACGGATATTCTTCATGGGGTTAACCGGGTTCTGGGTGTCAGATACCTGCCGGGGACTGGGGCCGGGGATTACAATACCCGTCCATCCCCGTCCCGTTGCCATGCCTAATTACATGTGTATTGTCTAATGTAGGTTTATTTGTAATAAAGTTTGTTCAACCAAGGTGGAGTTGGAGAAAGGTGAAACATTGGTTAAAGTACAAGGAACATAATTTGAAGGACTCCAACTCCACATTATGAAAGAAGAAGGTTACCCAAGTTATGGTTGAAACTTTAAGGGCTAAAGTGAAAAATCATAAAATATAAAAAAAAGATGTTTTTTAATTGTTGTATTAGTATATTTTAAATAATTTTTTATTTTTTTAAATAATAAAATTAGCAATTTTTTGAACAAAATGCCTTATATATGGTTGTCAAACAGTATTTTTTTATGATGAATTGAATAGATTTTATACATAGAGATGGCCAAAATCAATCCCAAGCTGGTGAGCAGACTAATCACAAGGTGATCGTTTGTTTTGCAAGTAGTCTGAAATCATCGCATTTGAACCTCTGTGACCATAAAGAGATTTTTTATTCCTCTTTGAATTTAAACCTGAGACCTCCAGACACTTTTAACATTTAGAGTTCAAGCTTAAAGCAACCGGGTACCGTCCTTGTGGTTAAATCATTACTTTCAAAATCAGGTCGGTCGAATAGGGTGGCCTTGGCCTCGTTCCCATCGGGCCAGTCCCAACTTTGAGCCCAGACATGGTCCAGTTTAAAGTTCTTTTTAAATCTCATTACACAAATATATATATATATATATATATATATATATATATAAAATTTCTTTTTATAAATTATGATTTTTGACATTTAGTATTGGAATATACTTTAAATTACATTTACTTGAAAAAGTTGTGAATCTTATAACACTTTTTTGAAAACTTGTATCATAAAATGAAAACTTAAAAATAAAATTGATGTTTCTAAAAAATAAAATGAAAACTTAAAAGAAATTAAAAAATCGGTCTTATACATAACTAGTCACATTGAAATTCTATTAAACTTGTAACGGTCCCAAATAGTCGATCCATAACCAATCCCGGATCGGTCTCAATCATGGGCCAAGTCGGGTCTAGTTTGGCCCTCTCTCTCTCTCTCTATATATATATATATAGAGAGAGAGAGAGAGAGAGAGAAGGGGGGTAGGTTCATACAAGAATTATACATATTTAAGAAAATAAGACAATAACCAAATTACGTACAAAATAACATGTGATTCTACATTAACAGGAAAAAATGGGGCACATGCGACTTTGGCCGCAACCTCAGGTCATGGGGCAAAGTCGCGTGAATCACATGTGATTTTATTTATGATGTTAGTGTAAAATCATATGTAATTCTACCATCTTTTTAAATAGACACCATTCTCATATGAACTTCTCTCTCTCTCTCTTTGTGTATATATATATATATATATATATATATATATACAGAGAGAGAGAGAGAGAGAGACTTGGCATCATGTGAGACCAACCTGTTTTTATAAGACCCGTGAAACTACATAAATAACACTAAACTTTCACAACAAAACAATGTGAAACTAAACTTTCACAATGACTTTACTGTGAAGTTTAGGTTTTTTTCATACCTTCACAATGTTTGCTGTAAAGCTTTAGTGTTATTTTGTGGTCTCATATGTCTCACAAAAACATATTGGTCTCATGTGAACTTATAAGCGGATCCATAATTTTTTTGAAATGATTGCACCCAACTAACTATCGTAATATAAAATAAAACTAATTAAACAATACAATTTTATCATATATGCATAAAATTAAAATTAAAAATATTTTTTTTATTTGTGTTAATATAATTATTTTTAAAAATAATTAATATTGGACTCCTTTTCAAAGTACCAATGAGATTTTTCTAACGATGTAATTTATAATATATATATATATATATATATTAGTTAATAATTAATAAATTAATTAATATAATAAATGTATAAAATAAAAATCGAAAAAAAAAGTAAATTAAAACTACTAAAATTTTAAAAGCTTAAATTAATTCCAACCACCATCCACAACTTTGGCAACCCTTTTATTTTTTAAATTTTCATTTGAACTCTTTAAAGATTTTAATGTCTATGATTTCAACTCAAAAAAATCTTATCTTTTCATGTTTATATACCTTAAAAAATTATATTTAAGCCCTACAATTTTATGGTTTCACAAAAAGCCATACCCTAAAAGGTAGGTCTGCTCGTACGTGAACCCAACTATGTGTGTGTGCGCGCACGCATATATATATATATATATATATATATATATATATATAGACTTGGGATCATGTTAGACCAAGGTTTTTCGTGAGATCCGTAAGACCAATTCTCAACCCTTGGATTAGATCTACAATCTGACAATTTGAACATTCATAAACGCCACGAGACTTCTTAATAATCACAAAATTGCCACCGTGCAACTTTAGACCATTACCTTATAAAGTTGATCAACAAAAAACACTTGGTCTCACGTGAACCCAACTATATATATATATATATATATATATGTATATATTTATATGTATGTAGGGTTGGGTTGGATTCACGTGAGACTAGTCTGTTTTCGTGAGACCCATGAGACTACTTTTCTACACTTGAAATTTCACAACAAAACGCTGTGAAAGTAAAAAAAAAAAAATTTGAATCTTCACAGTAAAAACACTATGAAGGTTACCTTCATAGCGTTTTGCTATGAAGTTTCAACTGTAAAAAAGTTCCTTCTTTAAGATAATTTATCAATAATTTTTTTTAAATGGCACTGCAAACCACAAGCACCAACTTCACAACAGTGGCTCTCTTGCAAAACCTCCCCTATACATCATACACAACTTTAGTCTTTGGAAGAATGGGATGTCCCTTTTCCTGGAAGGTGTGGATCTTGAGCCTCCATACTATATTGAGAATGGACCTTAGGTTTCATTCACAATATCTCTAGTAGTTCCTACAACTACTAGGACTACCTCTATACTTGAGAGGCAAATTCCGGAACTCCCTCATCAATGGAGTGACGAAGACAAGAAGAAGACGGCTTTAGATACTAGAGCTAGATCTATAATAGACATGTCTATTTCTTACGTGGTTTATCACTCCGTGATGAAGATAAGAACCTCGAAATCCATATGGGACACTCTTTGAGTTCAATATGAACGTAAATGTGATGTACAAGAGTCGAGGAAGATTAATCTAGTAAGACAATATGAAAGTTTTCTCTATGGAAAATCTGAATCTTTGTTTGAAGTACATGAGCGTTTTAATTGTCTTTTTATCGATCTTAAGATAGTTGGAAGAGAATATGCCAACTCTGAGACACTAATAAAATTCTCAGAATGTTTGCCAGAATCATGGGATAGCTATACCATGTGTCTCAAGATGTCTAAGAACATGTCCACCCTATCTCTTAGTACTCTCTATGGATCCTGCTCAATCATGAGCAATCCCGTCAACTGAAAAAAATCTCCTTAAGATTTTAGAGAAATGAAAATCTCTCTCGTAGCTTTGATCTCTGAAGCTCCTTCAGTGACTCCTCCTTCTCTTACTATCACTAAGTTAGATCCTACTAACTCTAAGGACTTAGCAGACGCTGATTTATTAGAGCTTGACGAGTCTCTGGCCCTTCTCACTACTTCTTTCAGAAGGTTTTACAGAAAAATCAATTTCCACATATCTCCTTTTCTGACCATCGTTGACAGGAAAAAATCAACTCCAGTTGATAAAGCCTCAACAATCTGTTTTAATTGTCAATGCAAAGGACACTTTGCAAGTGAATGCAGGTCAAAGAAAAATGCAAAGCAATCTTTTAACACCCCATTCTCCTTCAGGCCTAAAGATGATAAATATTTGAAGCTGTAAGAAAAGTATAAGAATATGAAGTACTACCAGCGTAAAGGCAAATGTCTTATTGCTGAAGAACACAACTGGATGATTCATATGATGAATTATCCTCAGATGAGGAAGACACGACTTATCTATGTCTAATGGCCAAGGATGTCAAGGATGAACCATTTGAGACATCATCCCTAAGTGATCCCTCAACCTTACAGGTATGTAATATGAATTTACCCTTCTACCTCTAGTTCTGGTAGTCTATATGCATTAGAAACAATGACTGTAGATCTTTACAATGCACTAATTGGCAAAACCAAAGCTGAAAAGCTTAATCTTGATTTACAAGAACAATTGGAAAAATGTCATTCCAAGGTCAAAGAGCTGACTAAGATTGAATAAAATCTTAAGGATCAGGTCATTGTAAACCAAACAATCAGCATCAAACGTGAACAAGCAACTTCAAAATGAGAGCAAGCAATTGTTGAACTCAAGGATAAAAAGGCAACCATTGAAGGATGGTGTAAGACCTCTATGAAGGCCAATGATATTATCAACTCTTAGATTCCCACCAAGATCAAGAGTGGTTTAGGATATTTTTATGACCAGGAGGATAATGTCAGTGACAGGTCCATTTCTTATGCTCGGAACCTTTATCTCCTCCATCCTTGAAACTTCCTCCACTCAATGATCCTCTTCAACCGAGTCTCGCCTTCTTGAAGGAACTCCTCAGAGTCCAAAATGCATGGACAAAGGTAAATCCATTGTCAGCATTCCTCCTCCGACCAAGAAAGACGACAAGTTGAAGACTTCTTTAATAATTTCAGCTTGTAGACCTTAAACCTCAGATAAAAAGGTCTTTGAACCCTCTCAGAGATCAAACCCAAATTTAAAGTTAATATTTCACCCAAGGTATCTAAAACTTCAGTTGTTCCTCCCAGAAGTACTGAAAAGGGTATGCTTGGAGCTGGTCCCTCCAATCTCATGTTTTCAAGCCCTGACACTTCTGGCTCTAAAGCTTCTTTCAGTTATAGGAAGTGTCGTCACTGTAGTGAGACTATCCATATTTCCAGTAAGTGTCCCTCTGCTACCAAAGCTGGTAAACCAGTCAAGTTAAAGAAAGTAACTAAGGCTGAAAAACCAAAGTTGATAAAACAATAAATGTGAAGACTACCACTAAAGCCATGTCATCAGACTTAGTGTTGATAAATGCTAAACCTCTAACTATGTTGGACCCAATAGAAAATGGGTACCAAAGCAAAATTAATATCCCTTCTATTGTAGGACGTCAAAGACATTTGGTATCTCAATAGCGGATGCTTAAGGCACATGATTGACGACAAAACCCTGCTCTCAGAATACAAGGATGAAAGAGGTCCTTTCGTTACCTTTGGAGGTGAAGGAAAAGGATATACCAAGGGCTTTGGTATATTAACCAATGGAACAACCATGCTCAGATGTGTTGCTTACGTTGAAGTACTGAAACACAATCTTCTTAGCATTAGTAAATTGTGTGATAAAGATTTCATAGTTAAGTTCTAAAAGAATACATGTTCTATCTTCGACAAAGATGACAATCTAGCATTGATTGGCTCTCAAATAGAAAATGTGATGTCATCGACATGGATTCTCCTCTCACTAAGAATAGTTGTTTTCTTTCTAAAGCCTCATCAGACATCAAGTGGATGTGGCATAAATCTCTTAACTTCAAGACACTAAACGAGTTGTCTAGAAAGGAACTCATCACTAGCCTTCCTCAGCACTCCTTCACAAAAGAATCTCTTTCTCAATGTGCGAAAAAGGAGAGCAGACAAAGACTAGTTTTAAATCAAAATAAGTCTCTTCAGTGGCTTCTCCGCTTCAGCCACTTCATATGGATTTGTTTGGCCTTATCAACAAACAATCCATAGCTGGAAATAATTATACACTTGTCATTATCGACGAGTTCTCCAGGTACATTTGGGTATTTTTTCTTAAATCCAAGAGTGACGCTTGAAGAAATCATCTCGTTCGTAAGGCGCATGGAAGTATTGAACAACCTTATGGTGTGTTCAATAAGAAGTGATCATGGAACTAAATTAAAAAATAATGTCATTGATAACTTCTCTGAGAACAAAAGAATCACTCACAACTTTTCAGCTGTGAGAATTCGACAATAAAATAAGGTCACTAAAAGAAGGAATCGAACAATCATCGAAGCCACTCTATCTATGCTCAGTGAATCTCGTCTTCCTACTCAATTTTGGGCTGAGGCTGTCAACAGTGCATGTTATACTAATAAACGATCGCTGATCGTTAAGAGATTTAAAAAAAGAACCTATGAACTTTTTCATGGTAGAAAGCCCACTCTTAGCTTTCTACATATCTTTAGTTGTGATTTCTACATTCTAAACAATAGAGATAACCTTGGAAAGTTCGACCCCAACGCTGATGAAATAATCTTTCTTGGATATTCTTCAGTATCCAAAGCCTTCAGAGTATTCAACAAAAGAAGACAAAAAATTGAAGAATATATCCTTGTCACATTTGATGAATCTGAATCAGCTAACTCTGAAACCATCTCTGACGATTAAGAAGAGTTAGATAATTGGATGATATCTCACTTTAGAGAACTTGAAGCTTCTTTCGTCAATCAACCAAACACTAATCTTCCAGAAGCTGATGATGATCCAAATATTATCTCTTGCATGACTAATAGTGAAACTGAATCCTCTTCAGAGATAATAGAAGTTCCCATTAGTCACTTATCCCCTTCTACTTTAAAAAATTGATCCATCGGTCATTGAATCTTCTTTAGTCACTGAACCTCTCTCAGTAAATGAATCCCTCATTAAGGCTCCTTTAGCAATTAAAGTAAATGTTGAAGAATCTCTTGCTAAAGCCTCATCCTTAATACTCGAGCCTCCAATCTCAGAAGATGACAACTCATGTCATCTATCAGCACAACGATGGATGAAGAATCATCCTATTGATCAAATTCTTGGTGATCAAAATGCAGGTATTTAGACTCGAGGTGGTCTAG
Organism: Cynara cardunculus var. scolymus; assembly: GCF_001531365.2. Taxonomy (NCBI): domain Eukaryota; kingdom Viridiplantae; phylum Streptophyta; class Magnoliopsida; order Asterales; family Asteraceae; genus Cynara; species Cynara cardunculus. Next base: position 24,271 of record NW_020200874.1, read on the forward strand.
GTAATATGCATGTTTTTGTCAACTTTCATTGTATAGTGGATCCCAAGAAAATCAATGAGTCTATCACTGACTATAACACCCCCATTTCACACATTGCATGTAACATATACTTCATATAAAAGAAATACATGTTTATACACCATATTAGTCCCTTAGTACAAGAATTTACTAATACAAAATACATAGTCAAAAAATTCAAAATGCAAATCTTGCACTAATCCAGTTTTATCTATCAAAACTGTACATGCTCTCAATAAATCTTCACGTAGAAAAACACATAAGAAAAATATTACATTTTTCCTTTCCCCTTACCGTCAGCACTTCTTGCAATACATATTTAAAATCACAAAACGAGGGTTAGACCGAAAGGCCTAGTGAGTTACTCTCTTTATGTTATTGCAGGGTGAAAATCACCAAAACTTTTTAAGTAAAATAACTTTTCATATATATCACAAATATATGAACAAGTAAGAACATAATACGAATACCTTTGACTTTTCAAGACAATAATTTATGTTTGTGAACAATACATCAAATCCCAACAGGTTTATACTAATCAATTTATCATAATGTCACTTTCAAACCTTTTAAATCAAATAAGGTTTATTCAAAGTTCCAGGCCAAACCTGTTATCTTCTCCTCTATAACATTCAAACTATGATTTCCAATAAGAACCCTGATCCTAAATATTTAAATCACAAAGAAATAAAGATTACAGACCATGGTAATCTTAAGAGATATAATAGTAGAAGTTATATTATATAACACACACATATACAAATGCCACCCTTATATCCAAATGTACACCTCTCCTTGATATGCCACCCTTATATCCTCATCAAAATATTTCACAAAACAATTCCATATAGAATAGACCGAAGTCAATGGAATTATTATCAGATCAAATTTATTTTGTAAAAATTCCCATTTATTGAAAATAAATCAACAATAATGATAAGTTAAAATACAATCCGGTCAATCCTTGTCCGAATAACAAATCCGGACAACACTCCACAAAACTTGCCCGATTTAGCATTCTAGAACAAATTTTTCTAACACTTTTGTCCGGATAACAAATCCGGACAACACTATGCCTCCTTGTCCGATTTAAAATAAACCGGCCACCTTTTTGTCGTATTCCTACTTCTCCGTTCAAAATATTTAACATAATCTCAATATTCATAAATCGCTCAACATTTGTCCGGTTTAAGACTAAACCGCCTGACTCTTGACCGGTTTAAGTCTAATCAGGACAACATTCACCAGGCGGTTTATCTATAACTCGCCCATACCTTGTCCGGTTTATGGTATAAGTCACCCAACCCTTGTCCGGTTTAAGACTAAACCGCCTGACTCTTGATCGGTTTAAGTCTAATCCGGACAACACCTCTATGGTTAACTTTCAAATCAAATGAAAAGTTTATACAATCAATTTATACAACTATGAATAGTTTAAAAGCAGTTTAAACCACTCACCTTTAAAATTATTTTAAAACCAATCAAAATTCAATCAACAAGCAAACCGATCAACTCTTCCTCAAATCCTTCTCAAGTTTTGAATTTTAGCCAGTAAATGGAGGTCTCATCTCCTTATATACTTTCTCTATGTTGAGAGGTGGCTAAAGAAGCCTCCATATGTGTACATTCATACACAAACCCTTTTTATGCATATCATATCCTATATACATATATTCATGCATATATACTCAATCCATGCACATAAATCATGCATACATATATCACACATGCATACCTTCACATTATATATATATATATATATAGATATATATATATATATAATCATGCATACTCACATATATGCATGTATCCATATTATGCATATATATATATATAAATACATGGTTTACATAATTAACATAACAATTCATCATGCTTTCACATAATCATATAACATACAATCATATATTAACTACCTTGGATGATAACCAAGATCCAGTTATCACACTGACCCAAGTTGAGTCAATGATATGCAATAAGAACTCATTGACTTTGATAGAAACAGAGTTTGGTACCTTGTCCCATGTCCATCTAAGAAGACTCTTATAGGCACCAAATGGGTGTATCGAAACAAGTTGGATGAGCAAGGCATTGTAACCCACAACAAGACTTGAGTTGTTGCTCAGGGATACAGACAAAAATAAGGCATCAATTATGATGAAACCTTTGCACCAGTGGCTAGACTTGAAGCAATTCGTCTATTTCTAGCCTATGTTGCCCATAAGGACTTCAAAGTCTATCATGTGTATGTAAAGAGTGCTTTCCTTAGTGGAAAACTTTTTGAGGAAGTTTAGGTTGAACAACCTCTAGGGTTCCTCGACCCTAAGTATTCAAATCATGTCTATCGATTGGATAAAGATCTTTAGAGGTTAAAACAGGCTCCTTGTGTCTGGTATGACAACCTTTCTTTATTTCTCATCTATAAGAAATTTGAACATGGAAAGATTGATCAATCCCTATTTCTAAGGAAAGTCAAGGTTCACGTCATTCTTGTCCATATATATGTCGATGACAATATATTTGGATCCACTAATCCCTCTTTATGTGTTCATTTCTCTAAACGCATGAAGAAAGAGTACAAGATGAGCATGATGGGAGAATTGACATATTTTCTCGGCCTTCATATAAAGCAATCTGACAAAGTAATACTCATAAAACTCATCTATGAAAACTCCCATGGAAGTTCCTTTAACGTTGAACAAGGACCCCAATGGAAAACCTGTGCACGTTACCACCTATAGAGGAATGATCGGATCTTTGTTGTATCTCACAGCTAGCCGACCCAATATCATGTATTCTACTTGTCTTTGTGCATGACATCAATCTGAACCCGAAGAATCTCATTTGATTGACGTAAAGTGTATTTTTAGATATTTGAAGGATACTCCTAATCTGGGACTTTGGTATCCCAAAGACTCAGGTTTTCGACCTAATAGGTTATGCAGGTAGTGATTTTAGAGGATGCAATAGACAAGAAGAGAATCACAGGAGGCTTTCAGCTTCTTGGTGAAAAGTTGGTGAGTTGGACAAGCAAAAAAGCAAAACTCAGTATCCATAACAACCGCTGAAGCTGAATATGTAGCGACTGGAAGCTGATGTGCCCAAATCATTTGGATGAAAAACCAGCTCAATGACTATTACCTTCAGCTGTCCAAGATCCCTATCTATTGTGATACCATTAATGTTATTGCCATTGCAAACAATCTTGTACTTCACTCTAAGACCAAACATATAGAGATCCAATATCATTTTATCAGAGATCATGTTATGGATGGTGATATAGAACTTTACCTTGTACCTACTAAGTACCAACTAGCTAAATTTTTTACTAAAACTCTTGTTGAAACAAGATTTAATCTTTTAGTGAGGGGACTTGGAATGCTGAACGTAAAGGATTCATCTTCACAGCGCTAAGCATGAATCGATACTACAAAGTGAAATGATTCAGTATTTCCCAATCTATCGTTGAACTCTTAACTCAAATGTATCTTTCTCTCTAAGGTATGTTTACTTATTCTTTCTTTCTCAAAATCTTAAAATTATCACTAAAAACTTTCTTTATTCAGTGATCAAAATGTTTTAAAAAAAGGATAACGAAAGGTCATATTTTATGACATCATCATTGTTTTAAAATTAAATGGACGAATTTCTTGCACGTCTTTCTGACACACGTTGCCCGTTGCTCTTCCCAAACCAATCACTCTGTCATGACGTGCAGAAAAATCATAATTGCATATCTTTTCGAAGCGTCATTTTCCTTTCTCTTATTTCTTTCTCATTCCACCTATAAATACCTTTCTTGCTCATTCTTTCACTCTTTATGCTCTAAAAATATACACATCTTCTCTCTAAATACCTTGCTTGCAAGAACACCAAGAACTCCTCCAATCAACAAACTTGTTCTTCTTCGTTCTCTAAAAACATGTTTTTTTGTTTTTCTTTGGCTGTTGATCTTCAAAGAAACTTGTTTGTATTTTTAACTTTGTATTTATTCCTTAAAGTATAAACAACATAAGTTGTATAAATCTTTCTTTTTCCTTATTTATTTCAACTTTGTTTTTCAACAATCTTCTCGAAAATCTACTTTCTTTTTGGTTCTTCGAAAGAAAATTTTACCTTTCAAACTTTTGTACTAAAAAGCTTTGTGATGATAAGTTTGTGTATTGTTCTATTTTTCTTGTTCTTAAACATAAATGGCTTATGCATCAAATGTTAACTTTGGTGTTGAAGAATGCTCTTTCAAACCAAACAACCACATTGCACTTTTGGATATCCCTATAGACAAGTCTCACTTTGTGAAAGCCGCCTCATCCCTCAAAAACTGTGCACTTGGATATGCTCTCATCTTCCAACCTATCATGGTGAAAGACATCCTGAGACAGTTTTGGTACACCGCTAAGGTGAAGACTTCGAAGAATGAACTTGGAAACAACATCATCAAGATCTCTTGTTAGATCAATAACATGACGTTGAACTTTGGACCCGCAACGATTAGTTCTACGTTGCAACTTCCAAAAATCGCTCCCTATGCCAGACACCCTGACAGTGAAGCCATCATCAAGTTTCTGGACGACATTCACTACGACTGGCCACTAAAGAAAGACTCCAGCTCAGATCTCAACAAGTCTCTAAGCAAGATTAAGAAGAACCGGATGTATGCGGCCTAGCAATAACTGTTTTCTCACTTTCTTCAGTGCATGGGCGGGAAAACCGAAGGCCAAGACCAGGCAATCTCGGTAGCATGAATATTGGCTACTCGGTCATCAGGACTGTCAACATTGGCTTTGCTCAGCTTATCTTTGTCGACCTGGAGCTGTAGCTGACCAAGCGCCAAAGGGAAAAGGTATGCCCTGACACCATGTTCTTGAATGGGATTCTTGCCCAAATTCTGAAGCATCACCATAACACTCAGAGTGACCTTCCCATATGTAGGCATGGATCAAGGATTCTTGATCATAAGTCCAAGCCTTCAGACATTGGTCTATTACCTCAAATTTTGAGGATATCTAGTGCTTCTTCTCTTCCTTCTTCTTCTTCAGCTGCAACGACTTTGGTTCAACCTCCACAATCTACCCATGCTGCTACGACATTATCCTCTCGAAAGAGGACACAATTAGAAACCACTCTTAATCCCTCAAAGAGGGTTAAGAAAGCCATATAGAGGAAACATTTTCAGCTAGCTGAGACCTCTCAACAGGTCTCATCTATTGAACTTCGCCTTACCCCCGAGGCATCTGCTTTACCCCTCCCTTCCTCTTCAGCAATATCTTTTATTGTTGTCGTATGTGTGGCACCTACCCCAAACACTTCAATGACTCCACTCACTTAATGTGCGATTCCCAGCATTTGTCAATGCTGATTCTCCACTTCTTTTCTCAACTATTCTCTCATCCCCTTCTTCTTCGGTTTCCACTACACGGGCTGATGAACCAACAATGGTTGTCCCCATTATTGGTGAAGCTATCACCATAGGACCTGAGGATGCTCCTCTTGACTCCCTCAGCAACATGCGGTTGATCATCTCGACAACGCATTTGAGAAGTTCGACCTCAACGGTAGTCAGTTGGATACTGCTAAGGAACCCTCAGGTATACACCAAGCCCCTCACTTTCTTTCATTGTTACTAATCCTGAGCTTTCTCATGCTCAACGTTCTTTTATCTTTGTCTCTACAGGTCATATGGAGAATGCACCCCCAGTCACTGAGACTGATGCCTATGACATGGCTGGGGATGTCAAGTTGTTTCCCCTGTTGTGGTCATCGTCCTTGATAAAATGGACGAGGTTCAGCAAGGAATGTTCCTGAAGGAAGACTTAGCTCAAGGCCTCTCTGCTATCAAAGTTGAGGTTCTTGAAGTCAAAAGTGATATGGACTCGATGAAAATAGGAATCCAGCACAACTCCAACGCCATTGCCGAACTCTCCGACAAGGCTGAGGATGTTCAAGGTCAGCTTACCAAGCTTGGAGAGCTACTTGAACGGATCTTACAGCTTTTACAAATACCGGCTCCTGTCCCTCCTTCAGCATTGTTGATCGACATCATCTTGATATGGTTGTTGAGCCCACCCTTCAACAAGCAGAAGCTCTTGTCTTCATAGAGCAGACGCTAACCCGACCTTGTTTCTCACCTCCTTTCCTCTCGTTGAGGATGACAACAGGGGAACAAGGCTACAAAAAAGGATAATGTTGATGATGCTCTCAAAGCTAAAGCAGACTTCCTTCTCTAGAATCAAAATGTTGGGGTCGTCACCGAGCTTAAAGACCTGCTTTCTTCCACCTCTGCATTTGAAAATGCTGGTGATGAAGAAGGAGAATATGAAAACAAGGATGATGAAGATCCCGAGATCCCTGACTTAGGTGCTAACCTCGGTGATGATGATGATGATTTCTCCATCCAACTCACCCTAAGATAGCCTACTAAAGGAATCTCCTTTAGGGAACCTTCTTCCTAGGGGGAGAGATCTTCTCACCAACACTCCTACTCTGGAAAAGGGAAATGAGTTGTTAAAGAAAACTTAGCCCTAGTCCTTGGGGCGTTCAGCTATCCAGAGGCCGTAAATAATTCAACTGTGTTTGCATCTTCCACCTCTAAAGCTGAATCTTGTTTTTCTCTACCTTTTACCTCATAACCCCTATATCTCTCTACAATGATCATTCTCAATCCCTCAACCCATCCTTCCTTCTCTAAAGTGCCTTCAAATGATGATGAAGATAAGATAAAGCCTGTAACATCATCCCCATGAAGTCGTCTACACAAACTGTATGCTCTGAGGTTGAAGAAGAATTGGGGATGGCTCTGGATATAATTTAACTTCACCAATCTAGAGTAAAAATTCTTGTTCGTACCTCTAGATGTGGTGAGTTCAACTTTTTCTCAGAAGCTAAACGAGAGGAATCCCTAAAAAAAGAACAAGAGTTGATGCAACATCAAAAGCAACTGAAAGACAGTCTAGAGTTAGCCAAGACTCTAGTCGATGAAGCTCATGATGTAGGGATGTTCACGTAAAATGATCCCATCAGTGCTCATGCCCTACTCTTGGAAGAATTGGAACAGAAAAATCAAACAGTACTGACATTGAAGGATCACGAGTTGAACTGTTGTTGAGAAATGATCAAAACAAGATTGAGCCCTCATAGGATTTCAAACATTATAATCAACGGACATATGAAAGATAGTGGCCTTCTTGTTTCTATGGTCATCTTTCGAGAGAACAACGATGTTGTTACAGAGTATCCCTTCTTCCTTAGCATGTTTGGCTTCTATGAATGGCTCGAGATTCAACAGGAAATCTAAAATTTCAAATCTAAGCATAAGGCTTACATTGAAGAAGTTCTTAATTAACTATTCTGTTAGGATCAAATTGATCCTAATTATTCTAAAAAGTTTTATTAAGTAATCGGGGCTAAGGATGGAAGACCTGAAGATGTTGCTGAGCTTAAAACGTTTATCTTCTGGTTGGTCTATCCTCTTGTTGGTCTATCCTCTGGTTGGTCTAACCTCTGGTTGATCTATCCTCTGGTTGGTCTATGCTATGGATGACTATCTTTAGAATCTTGAAGGATGATGCTGATCCTATTTTTGATAATGATTATTTTCTTGTTTATAGGATTTAGTTACCTTATTTATAGGATTCAGTTATCATGTAAATATCGCCTATATAAGAAGTGATACAGGCATAAAATAGAAGTGAGATGAATTATCAACACTTTGTAACACAHAGATTCAAACACATCACATGAGAGTCGATTAGGGTTTTTGAGAGATTGTATTTTCCATTCAATAAAGAAAGCAACGGCCGATTTTTATTCATCTTCTTCTACAAATCTCTTTTTAAATTTCTTTACATTACTCTACTGTCAGATCTGGGTTTAACAATTGGTATCAGAGCCAAATCAATTAACTTCTATCGATTTGATCTTTCTGCAGTAGATTCAATTTACTTGAACAATACTCTTTCATGAACTGCTTCCTGTTCGACTGTAGTTTGGACCCAAAAATTCATCAATTCATCATATGATTAAATGTTTTAATCAAATTCCTTTTAATAGATTTGTTCTTGGATGAATACGAACCTATTTTGATCATAAATTTTTTTGGTTTATTTGATGGAGTTTCTTGGAGTAGTCGAACTTTTGAACCTTGATTTTGTCAGATCTACGCGTAGGCGTTAAGCAGGAGTTCATGGTACTCACAACCTAAGGCAATTGGCGTTCTATTTGCCAAACGCATAATTATCTCCCATATCTTGAGTATTCATTCATCGTCTCTTTTTGTGGATTTGGATCTGTAAGAGCCTAAAGATTTACTTGCCTATAATCACCAATCCTATATGAATATGGAAATATTCCTTCATGTTTTGCCCTTAGAAGCATTAACAACAGTACTGTCAATTTTCTTTGAATTGACCAGCTATTTCTTGAAGCCATAAAGCTTAATGTTAATTCTTATCTCCAGTTCTCAATTCCAGTGGTGTTTGCTTTGGTTATTCAAGTTATCTCCAATTGGATCAAGCTCTAAAGCTGAATACCTACTCAACTTGTGGTTCAATGAAAGATTCTTTGTCATAAGATTGGTTGCACTGTTTTGTCAAGAAATTCACACATTTATCTATCCCTTAGTTGGATGAATTTGCTACTTTTGGGGTTGAGTGGCTATTCTATGATTCAAAGTATGTGGTGGGTTGTAGGCAGATCAAAGCTGCATTCTGTGCAATCAGTGGTGCTGCATTCACATTGAATATGATTTGGTCTAAGAGTTGAAAATGAAGAACAAAGAGCTACATTCAGGGGGGAGCTTGAAAATTCCATCCATACCAAGCATACTAAAGCTTTACTCAAAAAAGCAGAGGGGAGAAGACCTAAAGACTTCATGAAGATGCTTGCTTCATAAAACTTTGGGGGAGATTGTTAGGATCAAAATGATCCTAATTATTCTAAAAAGTTTTATTAAGTAATCGGGGCTAAGGATGGAAGACCTAAAGATGTTGCTGAGCTTAAAATGTTTATCCTCTGGTTGGTCTATCCTCTGGTTGGTCTAACCTCTGGTTGGTCTAACCTCTGGTTGGTCTATCCTCTGGTTGGTCTATGCTATGGATGACTATCTTCAAAATCTTGAAGGATGATGCTGATCCTATTTTTGATAATGATTATTTTCTTGTTTGTAGGATTTAGTTACCTTATTTATAGGATTCAATTATCATGTAAATATCGCCTATATAAGAAGTGATACAGGCATAGAATAGAAGTGAGATAAATTATCAACACTTTGTAACACACAGATTCAAACACATCACATGAGAGACGATTAGGGTTTTTGAGAGATTGTATTTTCCATTCAATAAAGAAAGCGACGACCGATTTCTATTCATCTTCTTCTTCAAATCTCTTTTTAATTTTCTTTACATTACTCTACTGTCAGATCTGGGTTTAACATATTCAACAAAGTGTCGAAGATCATTGAGGTTCCACCTCTGCCAGAGAAGAACTCTCGAAGAAGAAAGAACCTTTTTTCTCTTGGAGAAGGTTGGTTCCACATAAACAAGCAAGAAACAAAAAATTTCAGTGCATGAACTCTTAGGAACAAGAAGAAGCCAAATATCTTAATGTTGAATTAGTTACTTTCTAAGAAGGAACCTTTCTTTCCCAACTCTGCCCAATGGATCAATATAGGTTTCAGCGAGTATCTGAGTTCCATCTCTGTCCAATGGATCATTTAGAGTATCTTCAAACTTTACTGAATGAAGACCTCTTTGGAGAGATGATAAACATCACAATTCGAAAGGAAATGTTGAAAAGGAAGATTTGAGGGGAAGATGTCCCTGACTACATCAACTTCAAAGATCTAGGTTTAGAACCTTTCAATCTTGTAAACCTTGTTCTTTTTTTCTTTTTTTTTCCAGTATATAGATTTTGTTTGCTAAGTCTACCAAAACCAATTGTAATCATTTGTAGTATTTTGTCTTGAATGATATTTCAATAAAATGATTGGTTCACTAAATAAGATCACTAAAAAGAGTAAATGGGACATGTATTTACAAGTTCTATTTATTTTACATCCTTTGACACATTTCTTGTCAGTACATTTGCTCTTAGTGTTGAGTTATCCATATTTTTAATTTCATTATTTCCTTGTAATCCTTTACAAATAAGAGAATTTCCCTAATAGACTCTGACACTGAAAAAGATCCCAAAAATAGCAAAAAGGCACATGTATTTTACAAGTCCTTTTATATATTGTAACAACTAAACGATTTTCTTTATGTTGCTTTGTCATCATCAAATAGGGGGAGACTGTTGATCCAGACTCTCTCAGGGATTTGAGGATGTTCTTTTTATATGTAGTGAAAAATACTTATTTCTATTTTTTCAGTTTCAACCATCATCACTCAGTCTATTCAGTGATCGCTGAACATGTATTGTAAACTTCTCTAATGAACAAGTATGATTCAAGAAGACAAAATTCACACCAGAAGAACCTTCAGTGATATTGAAGATAAAACTAAAGATAAAGATAAGCAGTCTGTGATCTGATGTGGTTTTCAGTGATAACAAGCATGTCTATAATCAAGTGTGAAGTCTACTCAAGATTCATCGAACACTGAAGAAACTCAAGTTATTCCAGTGTCAGCGATTAAATGAATCTTGTTGTCTAAGATTAGTTTTTGTCTTATCCTCCTACACATAAAGGACAAACCTATACCTCTCAAATTAAAGCACATGTACAGAGTCACTGTATTGTCTCCAAACGTGCTTACCTACTTTGTGAAAGACCACTGTTCATATACAACCAAAATCCTGTATATCTGAAGACAAATGATAAGCTCACCTCTAGAAGCTTGCTGCGTGCTTTGTACCTTCTGACTTGCATTTAATGCAATGAGTATAAATAGCCATAGAGACTCTTTTCTCCATAGAGACAAGAAGCACAAATCTTAATCCTGCAAAGTTAACCTTACTTCAAGCGAATAGTTGCACCTACATGCAAAACTGAGCTTTCTTTCAAGCAAAGTTATAACATCTTCTTAAGCAAGTATTTTCTCTCTTGATTTTCTGTATCTTGTGTGCTCTTTAGATTGTTTAGATAAGTTTTGTATCTTGTCTTCTTCCACAAACAATCTGCAAATTATGTATTGATCTTCTCATATCAATAAAGTATTTTAAAAGGTGAAACTTTGTGTGTTTGTATTCATCTCACCCTTCTACAAATTGTTACCTTTAAACTCTTATAGATTCGTTTGGGACCGACAACATTTTCCCCTTACCCTCTTGAGGAGTTATTTACTCGACAAAAGGTTTTCAAACATTCCAGTTCACAAAGATTGTTGAGGTTTCCTCTTAAGATAATCGAGTAATTAAATTTCTTGGTGCTAGCATTCACCATCAATATCATCTTGAAAATTCAAAAAATAACCACAAGTCGGATCATCTGACACTTCATTTCCTAGTACTCCTCTAGTCCTCAGTTACAAATCCCTTAACAAAAAGGGGTTTAAATATATTGTTCTATTGAGTTCAAGGTTTTTTTTAAGTATAATACTCAACAATTATGCCCACTTGCAATTTCGAAGATTTAGTGAACATAAAATCTTTATAGCAATTCTTACATAATCATAAAAATTACTATTTCTATTAAGTAATCGTGCAAAGTGGCCACAAATACCATACATATAAAATCATATAGCAAAATGCAACCAATGAAAATGCTCACAATAAACAAAATACACCTCAAGAAAACTCTTTGAATGGACCATTGTAGTCCCAACATACACTTACTCACACCATGTACGTAAATCACTTCATGTACTAAAAATGTGCAAGAAAACGTGTTAGTACAAAACTCAAGGGAAAACTATGCAACTAAACACCATCAAAATCTTTACCTCCAACAACAAAATCGCATAGGATAAAATTTCTCAATGAACTCTTATATGCAAACACACATAACAAAGCAAGCCTATGTATTTAAAAAGCTAACCTTTGACCGATAAAATGACATGAAATAAAAGAAACATATGCAATTAAGTGATTTCGTGTATTCAAAATTTGACCCAAATATATCAACGTGTCAAATTATAAATCAAAATGTGTAACTTATCATGCACATGCAGTTCAGGTGAAACATAGAATGGTTCATTTTTATGTTTCGAATTTAAAGATACTCAATGGTATGGTTTCAACATTCTACAATGTTGGTAAAAATAACACGGAGAAAACTTCTAATAGAAGTTTGTGTACAAATCATATGCAACAAAACAATCGATGAATTTTAAAAAACATGGGCTACACTCTCGGTATGCCAAAACATTTTCCAAAATTTGTAACATGATGGATATGAAAGATTTGATAGAGCATGAAATAAGTTATGAAATTTACTTTTTCTAAATATTGTGGATGCATTTTGTCGAGACCCGAAGTCTTAATCACATATCGGAATTTGTTAAATATCTTAAGGCGATAATTCACAATTAAGTCAATTAACCTTACAATTTCTCCAAATCAACGGTGATTCAACAAATCTATGATTCAAACTTAACCAATATCTCTAACCCATAATGGCCGGCTTAACATATCACCATATTTAACGATCAAATAAAGTCACAATGCTACAACCATCAATTCTTCTAATGATTATGTACTAGGATTACACTCGCGACCGCATCGATCATCACGGTTCAGGCGATTAAAGTACACACATGTAATTGTAAATTCATTATAACACTGGCTAGGTGCAACCATGAATGTACCATACATGGTAATTCTTTCTACCGTCATCCTGATTCTCTATTCTAGTGAATCTATCGACCCCGAAATATCTTATCTCAAAGTGTCTAATTGTACATTCTCACTTTCATTCACTTGAAAGAAAAAAAACTAGCTTGAATCTAGGCATCTTAAATTAATACCTAAATCTCTCAAACTTATGCTACGATACCAACTGGTCATACCCTCAAATCTGGAAATAGCGACTAATTTAAAATTTTCTATAATACATCAAATAAAGGGTAAATCCTCTTATAAATCAATACTTGATTGCCTCAAATAGAATTCTAGATTTAATAATGAACAAGTGATAAGCCAAGCGTTACACAAAGTCAAGTGTAGAGACAGGTGATACTAAAACCCAACAATGGTCGCTATCCTTAAAATATGGAAGACGTGCCCAGATCGCTAAATCTTTCTCGTGCATCTAACTAGTACTCAACTCTTCAACGTGTAGCTAGTACCATTCCCATCAAGGACCTAATGCATATGCTGAAAAATGAAAAGGGTTAGGCTTAGGCTTAACACCAAGTGAGCACAAACAGTTTTCATAATAATTATAAAATGGTATAACTAAAAAGATGTTATTTAACTCACAATTTCACAAGTGAAATGTATTAAGTATAAAAGCAACATCTTTCCCAAAATCCACCATTTCCCTGATAAAAAGGCATTAATCAAAGCATCCATTTACCATGATACCAAAACCCATTACTCACACAAGATGTGTAGCAGGTTCAGTATTCAAAACTACTAAAATGATAGATAAAACTCTAATATCCGAAACATCAAATCATGGACAAGGTCCAACATTTAAAATCACTAATTATGGATAAAATCCATAAGGAAAACGATACCAAAAACATAGATGAACTCTATATCCAAAAATAACACCTTCCAGTGACAGTGGAGACCCATTTCCACTAAACGGGCAGGAACACGAAAGTACGCCAAGTATCAATGTTAACGAACTACACCACATATATAATGAATTTAGTGTAGACTATATCAAATATCACCTCAAGTTTTCAATACCTTTAGTGCACACCCCTTACTAGGCGTCACTTCAAGGTCAAAGTACCTTTAGTGCAGACTCCTGCACACTCACTACCGAGCATCACCTCATGTATACCAGATCTTAATTCCATTCGTTCTCTATCTAAGTTCCAACCTCAAGGTTCCAATTCGATCTTAATGTCTACTCACTAGTATATTATATAAGAACATCAAGTTTCCTACTTAACAACACATGACATCTAAACCTCATATGTAAGGATTAAAACAGCAAAACACAATACTTATGGCCCCTGTGATAACCGGGTCCTGGTTATTACCCAAGGTATTTATTATGTGAATTAATTGTTTATGTGAATACATGCTTACATGGGTTAAAAATGTGAGTATGTGTATTTTATGCATAGGTATTATATGCATAATATGATATATATATATATATATGTTATATATGTATGTATGTTATATGTGCATGGATTTGGGAGTGTACATATATATATATATACATGAACATACATGCATGATGTATGTATGCATGTTTATGGGGGTTGAGTAACCGCCTTCTCTGTGTGGGAAGGTTATGAAAGGATATTGAAACCTCCATTTTTCCCTCTTCTGGCTATTTTTAGTAAGTTGTGCGATTTAGAAGAGGAGTTTGACCGGATTGCTTCTTGACAAAATTTCAAAAGCTGATTTTTTTCAAGTGACTGATTCTCAAAAGGAATTTAAGGTGAGTGGTTTACCATTTTTATTTCAATTGTAAAGTAATTATTTCAGTTTGATCAATATTTGTGTTGAAAACTTGTTTTACTCGGTTTAGACTTAAACCGAACAGAATGTGAGTGATTAAAGGCTAAATCGCTTGGTATATCAACCTGTTTAGTCTTAAACCGGACAAGGGTCGAGCGGATTAGACCTAAACCGGACATGCCTTAACCGGTTTAAAGGTAAATCGATCAATTGTGTTAGCCGGTTTAGGTGATGAGCGATTTATGAACTTTGATTTTATGTTAATGTTTTAAATCGGACAAAAAGTCTAGGTTATCCGGATGGTTAAATCGATCAAGCAATGAATAGTGATGTCCGGATTAGTAATCTGGACAAGATGGTGAGAATTGTTCTAAGTGGTAAATCAAACATAATGAAAAGTGTTCTCCGGATTGGAAGTCTGGCTAAGGTATGACCATATTATGTGTTGACTTATCATTTTGTTGATTCTTTTAACAAGAAATGGAAATTTTGGTAAAGATGATTTTGAACTGATAATATTCCATTGACTGCGGTCTATTCTATATGAAATTGTTTTGTGAAATGTTTTGATGGGGAAATAAGGGTCGCATATCAAGGAGAGGTGTATCTTGGTATAAGGGTGGCATATCAAGGAGAGGTGTACCATGGGATAAGGGTGGCATATTAAGGAGAGGTGTACATTTGGATATAAGGGTGGCATTTGTATGTGTGATATGTGATATAACTCTTACTATTATATCATTTAAGATTACTGTGGTATGTAATCTTTATTTCTTTGTGATTTAAAGGTTTAGGATCAGGGTTCTTATTGGAAATCATAGTCTGGATGTTGTTGAGGAGGAAACAACAGGTTTGGCATGAAACTTTGAATAAACCTTATTTAATTTGAAAGGTTTAAAAGTAGCACTATGATATACCTGGTTAGTACAAACCTATTTGGGTTTGATGTATTATTTGCAAGCATTGGGATTGGCTTGAAAGGTGAAAATATACTGGGATTATGTTCATACTTGTTCATATATTTGTTATATATATGAAAAGTTATTTTACATAAAAGTTTTGGTGATTATCACCCTGCACTAACATAAAAAAGGAATTCACTAGACCTTTCGGTCTAACCCTCGTTTTGTGATTTTAAATATGTGTTGCAGAAGGTGCAGACGGTAAGGAAAAAGAGAAAATATGATAATTCCCTATATGTATATCTGCATGAAGATTTGTTGATGATATGTATAGTTTTGGTAGAAGAAGTTTGCTTAGTACAAGGATTGTATTTTGAATTTTTGGATATTGTATTTTGTAAAAGTAGATTTTTGTACTAAGGGACCTTTGTGGTGTATAAACATGTATTTCTTGTGAATGAAGTATATGTTACATGCAATCTGTGGAATGGGGTGTTACAGCCCCAAAGTCTGACTCATAAGAATTCACCTTCACAATACTGAGATGACCACATTGCTGACACAAGCATTGGTCACAAAGTGGGGACATCAAAACTCCACACTTATCAAACACTACTGACTTACATGCTAATGGATCCAATGAAGTACAATCTAAGTTACATGACTCCAAATGAATGACCAACGTACTCAAAGCATGTAATTCTTAAAAGATGATGCAATAAATGGAAATCAAGCCCAAGCTCAATCAATGAGCAAATTAATCCAGACAAATGTCCTCAAAACTCAAATAAGTCAAAATAAAGTCAACAACCCCACACTTATTTGATAACTGAAATAAAAGTCAATCATAAGCAATAAAGCGCATTAATTCCATGTTTATCTAAACTCATGCTACAGAAGTATGATTAACTCAAAAACCCATCTTTGCATTTCTTTTTAAAACGAAATCATACTATATATATATATATATATATCCAAAATGCCTCGTAACACAATAATGTGCATTTTTTCAAACGATTTGTAAAACTGTAACACCCCATTCCACACATTGCATGTAACATATACTTCATATACAAGAAATACATGTTTAAACACCACATAGGTCCCTTAGTACATGAATCTACCTTTACTGAATACAAGGTCCAAAAATTCAAAATACAATTCTTTCACTATTTCATGTTTGGCTAACAAAACTATACATGGCATGACCAAATCTTCCACMAAATATGCATCTAGGAAAAATATCACAATTTCCTTTCCCTTTACCGTCTGAACCTCCTTCAATACATATTTAAAATCACAAAACGAGGGTTAGACCACAAGGTCTAGTGAGTTACCCTATTTATGATATTGCAGGGTGAAAATCACCAAAAACTTTATGTAAAACAACTTTTCATATATTTAACAAATATACAAACGAGTAAGAACATAATACCAGTACATTCCACTTTTCAAGCCAAATTCTCTGCTTGCAAATAATGCATCAAAACCCCAAATAGATTTGTGCAAAACAGGTATATCATAGTGCCACTTTTAAACCTTTTTAATTAAATAAGGTTTATTTACAGTTTCAGGCCAAACCTGTTATCTTTTTCCCAATAACATCCAGACTATGAATTACTAGTAAGAACCCTGATCCTAAACCTTTAAATCACAAAGAAGTAAAGATTCCAGACCACAATAATCTTAAAGGATATCATAGTAAGAGTTATATCACGAACACATATACAAATGCCACCCTTATATCCAATGGTACACCTCTCCTTGATATGCCACCCTTATCCCATGGTATACTTCTCCTTGATATGCCACCCTTATCCCATGGTACACCTCTCCTTGATATGCCACCCTTATCCCATGGTAAACCTCTCATTGATATGCCACCCTTATTTCCTCATCAAAACATTTCACAAAAACAATTCCATTTAGAATAGACCGCAGTCAATGTAATATTATCAGTTCAAAATTATCTTTATCAAAAATTCCCATTTCTCGTTAAAAAGAATCATCAATTGATAAGTCAACACATAATCCGGACAACACTATTCATTTTATCCGGATTTCTAATCCGAACACCAAATCGCCCAAGGTTTTGTCCGATTTACCACTTAAACCGGTCAACCTTTTTGGTCGTATTCCTACTTCTCCGTGCAATATTTACATCAAACTCTCAAATCCCACTAACTCTTTATATCGTACAATACCGTGTGCGATTAAAGCTAAATCGGTCAACAAGTGTCCCGTTTAAGCTTAAACCGCTCGACCCTTGTCCGGTTTAGACTTAATATGCTCAACTCTTGACCGGTTTAATCATGATCTGGTCAATTGTCAAGTAAACCTTTCAAAACTCATTTTTAACATACAATTTAAAAGATTTTAAAGCGTTTAACCACTCACCTTTGAAATTTTTTAGAATTATAGTTGGGCACTACTTGAATCCGCTTGATTTGATTCAAAAGCAATCCGGTCAATTCTTCTCTTTTTCTAAATCGCTTGACTTCTCAAAATGATCAGAAAATGTAAAGGAGGTTTAACCCGCCTTTTTATACTTTCCTATTTAGGAAAGTCGGCTACAGCCCTCCTCCCTTTCCCCACATGCATGTTATAAAAAATCATTCATACATGCATGTTCACACATACATATATACCTATGCATACATACATATACATCATGCATATATATATATATATATCATATGCATTTCATAGTATGTATACACATTAATACACAAAAACTTTCATGTTAGCATGAACAAATGTACCAAATTTATCATATTGTCACATAAGCACATAACAAATGATCACATATTAATTACCTCATGTGATAACCAGGATCCGGTTATCACATTATCCACTCCTCACAAGAATTCTATCCCAGAATTCCTTTAATCAAAGAGCCATGGATAATCTGCTCTCATCTTTGATTCCAATTCCCAAGTTGATTCTAGTTCTTTGTGAAACTTCCACTGTACTTTAACCAAACTGATTTCATTGTTTCTTAACACCCTGGTTTTTCGGTTAATCACAGCTTCTAGTGATTCTACAAAGTTCAGTTTACTATCCAATCTAACCTCTTGCAATGGCACGGCTAGACTCGGATCAGCTAAACATTTCCATAGATTAGATACATGAAAGGTGTTGTGAATCAGACTTAATTCTTCTGGTAGCTCTAACTGATATGCTACTGGCCCAATTTGCTTACATATTTTGAATGGCCCAATATACCTCGGACTGAGCTTACCCTTCTTTCCAAATCTGATAACACCCTTCCACGGTGAAACTTTTAACACCACTTTACCCTCTGATTGCCGATTCTTATTTCGTTCTGTTACTTCGATCGCATCCACAGTTAGTGAGAAGGTATTGGGGTTCATAGCAATTACAAATTCTCTGATAGATGGTTTCAACCCCAGTATACCTCTCCACCATTCTGGATTTCGATGAAATATAATGTTCGGCAAATCGAGAGTATTCAATGAATTTCTCAGTGTACTCTCGAACTGTTCTGTTTCCCTGTTCCAGTTTCAGAAAGTCTTCTTCCATTTGTCGTACAGCTGTCTTAGGGCAAAACTGATCCTTGAATTGATCCACAAATTCTGTCCAGGATAATGTTTGTAAGACATCTGTTCTGGCCAATGATTCAACTTCCTACCAAAACAGAGCATTTGACTTTAACATTGATACAACAAATCAGACTTTATCTGTTTTTGGACATCTGATGGTGTTAAACACAGATTCAATCTCCTTGATCCAGCACATAGCTTTTACTGGATCTCTCTCCCCAGAAAAGGTTGGTCGTTTGCATGCTTAGAACATCTTGATGTCTCCTTTTTTGTTCTGGGTGACCGGAACAGAGGGATTAACTTCCACTCTTTCCGTTTCCACCCAAGCCGGTATTCCCATAATGGCGGTTAAAGTTTCCCACAACTTCCCCCATTTCTTCTGCCAACATATCTCGAGTTACATACTCTAGGTGTGGCAGTGATCTTTCTTGAACATTCCCAGAATGGGATTCTTCATGTTCAGAGTGTACTTCAGTCCGACCCCTTCCTTGTGACAGATTTCTTCCTCTGTCTCTTCCCCTTGGTCTCCCCCGACCTCTATTTCCAGATGTACTTGTCGGAAGATTAACTTGTGACTCTTCCCTTTCCTTAGACTCTAGACGAGCCGTTCTTTCAGATCTCCGAGTTTAGCTAGATATCTGCAGATTTTAGTGTTAATAATCACGTATTCACATTCCCAAATATAATGAAGTATTCAAGTTCAGATATGTACCTGTAAATTCATAATTACACTGGCCAGATGTAATTAAAATTTACCTTACACATTGTTCTTTCAACTCATCATATTTATTTCCAGTGGTGCTAACTATGTCTGGGACCCTTAACATGCAATAGAACAGTTTAAGTCTAGGTATCATGCGGTTAAATATCTAAATCCCTTAAACTYWGGCTCTGATACCACTTTCTGTAACACCCCATTCCACACATTGCATGTAACATATACTTCATATACAAGAAATACATGTTTAAACACCACATAGGTCCCTTAGTACAAGAATCTACCTTTATAGAATACAAGGTCCAAAAATTCAAAATACAATTCTTGCACTATTTCTTGTGTGGCTAACAAAACTATACATGGCATGACCAAATCTTCCACCAAATATGCATCTAGGAAAACTATAACAATTTTCCTTTCCTTTTACCGTTTGAACCTCCTGCAATACATCTTTAAAATCACAAAACGAGGGTTAGACCACAAGGTCTAGAGAGTTACCCTATTTATGATATTGCAAGGTGAAAATCACCAAAACTTTATGCAAAACAACTTTTCATATATATAACAAATATACGAACGAGTAAGATCATAATACCAGTACATTCCACTTTTCAAGCCAAATTCTATGCTTGCAAATAATGCATCAAAACCCCAAATAGATTTGTGCTAAACAAGTATATCATAGTGCCCCTTTTAAACCTTTTTAATTAAACAAGGTTTATTTACAGTTTCAGGCCAAACCTGTTATCTTTTTCCCAATAACATCCAGATTATGATTTCTAATAAGAACCATGATCCTAAACCTTTAAATCACAAAGAAGTAAAGATTCCAGACCACAGTAATCTTAAAGAATATCATAGTAAGAGTTATATCACGAACACATATACAAATGCCACCCTTATATCTAAAGGTACACCTCTCCTTGATATGCCACCCTTATCCCATGGTACACCTCTCCTTGATATGCCACCCTTATCCCACCCTTATCCCATGGTACACCTCTCCTTGATATGCCACCTTTATCCCATGGTACACCTCTCCTTGATATGCCACCCTTATTTCCTCATCAAAACATTTCACAAAAACAATTCCATTTAGAATAGACCGCAGTCAATGGAATATTATCAGTTCAAAATTATCTTTATCAAAAATTCCCATTTCTCGTTAAAAAGAATCATCAATTGATAAGTCAACACATAATCTGGTCAACCTTGTCTGGATTACAAATCCGGACAACACTATTCATTTTATCCGGATTTCTAATCCGGACACCAAATTGCCCAAGGTTTTGTCCGATTTACCACTTAAACCGGTTAACCTTTTTGGTCGTATTCCTACTTCTCTGTGCGATATTTACGTCAAATTCTCAAATCCCACTAACTCTTTATATCGTACAATACCGTGTGCGATTAAAGCTAAACCGGTCAACAAGTGTTCGGTTTAAGCTTAAACCGCTCGACCCTTGTCCGGTTTAGACTTAATCCGCTAAACTCTTGACCGGTTTAATCATGATCCGGTCAATTGTCAAGTAAACCTTTCAAAACTCATTTTTAACATACATTTTAAAGCATTTAACCACTCACCTTTGAAATCTTTTAGAATTACAGTTGGGCACTACTTGAATCCGCTTGATTCAATTTAAAAGCAATCCGGTCAATTCTTCTCTTTTCTAAATCGCTTGACTTCTCAAAATGATCAGAAAATGTAAAGAAGGTTTAACCCCCTTTTTTATACTTTCCTATTGTAACACCCAAACCACAAATTGCATGTAACACATATTTCATACAAAAGAAAAACATGATATTATCTCATTTAGGTCCCTTAGTACAAGAATCTATTATAACCAAATACAAGGTCCAAAAATTCAAATACATTTCTTGTACTAATCAATCAAAACTATATATCAAGACAGATCTTCATGTAGAAAAGCATATAAAAAAATATTACATTTACCCATTCCCCTTACCGTCTGAACCTCCTGCAACACATAGTTAAAATCACAAAACGAGGGTTAGAACGAAAGGTCGAGTGAGATACCCTATTATGATGTTGCAGGGTGAAAATCATCAAAACCTTTATGCTATTCATATATATAAGCATTTGGCTAATCAAAAAATCATACCTTTGAACCAGCTAGGTTCCATATAATGCCACTTTTAAACCATTTCAAATCAACAAGGTTTATATAAAGTTTCAGGCCAAACCTGATGTTTTCTCCTCAATAACTGTTGGGTCACCTATTGATTTGGTGATGACCCACTGATCTGTTCCTCTACCTTAGCAACACTTAGTAGTTATTGGTTCTTTGTAAGTTGGTGTCTTGGTACATACTTAAAGCCATTGGCAAAATCGAAGACTAGCCGATGTGAAGACAGAAGGTCACCGATGCGGTGTTGTGGATCAACTGTCTAATATACACACCAAGACTCCGAAGTAACTGAAATGCATATTGAAAATATTTTGAAGCTACAAGCCGATTGAAGGAAGATCTTCATAGACCGAAGATTGAAAATCTTCATG
>NW_020200874.1:51046-51905 GCF_001531365.2 Cynara cardunculus var. scolymus
CAATGCTAAGTGAAGCAAGTCTTCCGACCTATTTTTGGGCTGAAGCTGTCAATAYAGCATGCTTTACTCAAAATAGGTCTATAAGTGTGAAAAGACACAATAAGACTGCTTATGAAGTATATCATGGCAGAAAACCAAACATCAGCTTCCTTCATGTGTTTGGTAGTGCATGCTATATTTTGAATGACAGAGATCAGTTAGGAAAGTTTGATTCTAAATCTGACGAAGGAATCTTTATTGGTTACTCTCTCTTCTCTAAAGCCTACCGGGTGTACAACTTGCGTCGTCAATGCATTGATGAATCTGTCAATGTCAGATTTGATGCATCTGGATCGGTGCCTGCAACATCATCATTCCAAAGTGATGATCTTGAGCTCAATAAGTGGTTGGAATCTCACTCCTCTGAGAATTCAACTCCWCTCGGTGAACCTGCACATTCTAATGGAAATGATGTTCCACCTGCTGARGAAGATGAGAATGAAGATCTTTCATTCAACATGTATATCCCATCAGCCTGTCCTGAACAAGAACAAGCTGATCCGGTACCTCTTTCCTGTGTGGAACCCTCAAATGTTGTTGATGTTCCTATTTCTTCTACTAGGGACATTTGTGATCCAACCTCAGTAGTTGTCTATTCCAATCCTTTGACGAATGCTGACGGTGCATCTACCTCTCTTCCTCTTCCTCTTTCTCTTTCTCCTGCCACTAAGTGGACCAGAGATCACCCTATAGATCAAATCATTGGTGATCAGCAAGCAGGTGTCYAAACACGTCGTGGTGCTGGTAATATCTGTTTGTATGTCAATTTTCTATCTCTCATCGAGCCTAAACGGATTGAAGAAGCACTTGATGATCCTAG
>NW_020200874.1:53241-55254 GCF_001531365.2 Cynara cardunculus var. scolymus
TTGCCAACAATCCCGTTCTTCACTCTCGTACGAAGCATATTGATATTCGGTATCACTTTATCAGAGATCATGTGATGAAAGGTGATGTTGAACTTCATTTTATCCCTACAGACTATCAACTTGCTGATTTGTTTACCAAGCCTCTTGATGAATCTCGGTTTAATTTTTTGATCAGTGAGTTGGGTATGTTGAATGTTGACAAATAATTGTTGAGTTTTCACCAATTCATTTGGGTTGTGTTTTTTCTAAAAATGTTGTATGTCATTTGCTCAAAAATTGTCTGCTATCTGTGTGAGTGCATGCTTCTCTCTTTCTCAAATATTGATTGTTTGAAAATGATGTGTTTTACACTAGTGTATTTTTTTAAAAATCAATTTCTATTTTTTTTCTCTCTAAAAGTCTCTATGTGAATTCTTAAAAAAAAAAAAAAAAAATCGTATTTAATATATATTAGTATTTTTATTAGTATTTTTTTATTTATTTGTATTTTTTAATTTAAATTTTTTTTTAAAGTTAGGTTTGTGTAATATTTTTTCTGTTAAAAAAAAAAACAAATTAATTAATTAATTAAGATAAAAAGTCACACCCTAAATGGCCTTCACGTGGTCCACCTTCCCCTTCCATATTCAAATCCTTCATTCTTTTTGATTCACACACACCGATTCCAATCGGCGCTCCCCCCTTTTAAACCCTCACACCTACATCTTAATCCACCCACTCCCTCACACCTCCATCTTAATACACCCATTCGGCCTAACCCTTTCTTCTACACACATCTTTCAAACCTATCCACCCTCACCCTCCCCAGGCCGACCATCGGTTTCCTCTACACACCCTACACACCGATCGGTTTCCATCGGTTTTCCCCTTCTTGCCGGTTACACACAAGCCGAACCCCCCCTCTCTCCTTCGGCCCAATCTCTTTACGGCCCACATCCCTTCGGCCCACCTTCCATTTTTCTAAACCCTAGAACCCCTCTCCCTCTTTATAAATCCCTCTCTTCGGCCTCCCCTCATATTCCTCACCCTTTACACTCACCACCCTCTACACACCGATTTCTCTCCCTCTCTTCCAATCGGCGCCTCCCCCCCTCCTCGGCTTCGGCTTCCTCCTTAACCCTTCACTTCCCTCATTCGGCCTCTCTCTCTCTCACCCATAAGCCGACCATCTCTATCACCAAACCGATCCTCCATTCTYTCCACCACACCGCTCCTCCTTCTCTTCTATCTCCAGCCGATTACACCTCAATAAGCCGACCCCCACGAGCCGATTACACCTCAAGAAACCGAATCCTTAAACCCCTTCCTCGGCCTCCCAAGCCATTTTCCCTCAAAYCGATTCCATTCTCTCCCCTCCAACACTCAACAAGCCGATCCTAACCCCCCTTATTCGGCTTATCTCCTTATCTCCCTCTCTAAACCCCCCCACCGATCCCTTAACTCCTAAACCCACAAGCCGATTCTCAACACACAAGCCACAAACCGTGGACGCTATCCGATTCCCCTTCGGCCTCCTAAACCCACAAGCCGATTCACATCGCACCCTCAAACCGATCCGCTTCTCAACCTCCTCAGCCGAATCCTATCGGCCCCTCCCTCACCCGATCCCTTACAAACTTCTTACCATTTTTTTTTCACTACTAAGCCGAAACCCCCAAGCCGATCCTCCCTCATCTCCTTCCTACACTACACACCGACCCCCTCCTAAACCCCCAAACCGATCCTACACTCCAAATCGGCGCCACCCCCCCTCTTCCTTTTGTCCCCTATTCCCCAACCATTTTTTTCTCAAACCCATTTCCTTCACCTCATACCCCTTACCCCCATCACATCTCATCTTCTTTTACCCACTATATATTTCCCTATTTCTTTTTTTTTTAAAACCCCCCAACTCTCATCTTCTCTAACGCATCTCCATCTCTCATCTCTTTCCAAAACCTCCACCTTTCTTCTCTAAAGAGTTTACTGTGTGTTTTTCAAGAATTCTATCAACCATGGCTTCTAAGGTTGGGA
>NW_020200874.1:60189-103425 GCF_001531365.2 Cynara cardunculus var. scolymus
ACACCTCTCCTTGATATGCCACCCTTATTTCCTCATCAAAACATTTCACAAAGATAATTCCAAATAGACCGCATCCATTGAAATTATTATCAATCCAAAATCATTTATATCAAATCTCCATTTTATGATATCAATCAAGCACAAGGCACAATACAAATCCGGTCAACATAGACTTGGCCGGACTTCATCTCCGGTCAAGTCTTAGCCGGTTTATCAAATCCGGACAACTCATCGCCCAAGGCTTGTCCGATTTAACACTTCAAATATATTCCAACTTTTGTCCGGATAAAAAGTCCGGACAATACATCGTTCAAAGCTTGACCGATTTAAAAATAATTCGGTCACCACATGATCATATTCCTACTTCTTCGTTCAAAATGTTAACCATTCTTATCATTCATAAATCGCTAAAAACTTAACCGGTTTAAGACTAAACCGCTTAACACTTAATCGGTTTAGGGATTAATCGCCCAACCCTTGCCCGATTTAAACTTAATCCGGTCAGCCTTTGCCCGGATAAAACCCTTAAGCAAAATAACTGATTTCTTTCCAATAATAAATAACATTCAAATAAAACTAGTAACAAGTTTTATGCAAAAAGTTTTAGAAATTATTCACCTTAACAAGCTTTTTGAAAACAATCTTCTTGAAATCAGATACTTGAAATCAGATACTTGAAATCCGGTCAACTCCTCTTTTCTTAAATCGCTCAACTTTTAAAATAGGCAAGAAGAAGAGAATGGAGACTGCAACCTCCTTTTATATATTTCTAAAATTGGAAGGTCGGCTAAACAGCCCCCTTCCCATGCTAACCCACTTCATGCGCATGCATACATCCACACACCATGCATTCTCATAACATGCATGAGTGTATAATCACACACACACATATATATATATATATATATACATATATATACTTCTACATATGCACATAATCTCATACATGTATCCATATTATGCATATAATTTCCACACACACTAGCATGATCAAATAAACCAAATTTATCATGCTATCACGTAATCATTTAATCAGATGATCACATATTAATTACCTTGGGTTATAACCAAGATTCAGTTATCACATTATCCACCCCTCAAAAGAATTCCGTCCCGGAATTCCTTTAATCAAAGAGCCAAGGGTATTCTGATCTCATCTTTGACTCTAGTTCCCATGTTGCTTCTGGTCCTTCGTGAAACTTCCACTGAACTTTAACCAGACTTATCTTTTTGTTTCTCAACACCTTGATCTTTTGATCAATTACGGCTTCTGGTGTTTTCACAAAGTTCAGCTTACTGTCTATTTTAATCTCTGGCACCGGTATAGCTAGACTCGGATCGGCTAAACATTTCCGTAGATTCGACACGTGAAAAGTGTTGTGAATCAAACTCGATTCTTCTGGCAGCTCTAACTGATATGCTACCGGCCCAATTCGCTTACATATTCTGAACGGCCCCACATACCTCGGACTGAGTTTTCCTTTCTTTCCAAATCTGATAACACCCTTCCATGGCGAAACTTTTAACATCACAAAATCACCTATATCAAATTCAATCGGTTTTCAACGATTGTCAGCATAACTTTTCTGGCGATCTTGTGATGTTTTGATTCTTTCATGGATCTGTTCGATCTTTTCAGAAGTTTCTTGGACAATCTCAGGACCTGTCAGCTGTTTTTCACCCACTTCATTCCAACACAACGGCGTTCGGCATTTACGTCCATACAACACTTCATACGGTGCCGCTTGGATGCTGGAGTGGTAACTATTGTTATATGCAAACTCTATTAATGGCAAGTGATCTTCCCGCGATCCTCCGAAGTCAATAATACAACTTCTCAACATATCTTCGAGAGTCTGGATAGTTCTTTCACTCTGCCCATCAGTTTGCGGATGATAAGCTGTACTTAGTCGAATTTCAGATCCCAAAGCTTTCTGTAACCCTTTCCAAAATTTTGAAGTAAACCGACTGTCTCTATCAGAGATAATAGACAATGGAACACCGTGTCTAGTAACAATTTCTTTGATGTAAATTTGCGCTAGCTTTTCTAAAGAGTACTTCTCTTTTATTGGTAAAAAATGCACAGATTTAGACAAACGATCAACAATTACCCAAATCGTATCATATCCTTTGGAGTTCGAGGTAACTTCATAACAAAATCCATGGTGATGTGATCCCATTTCCATACAGGTATTTCTAAGTATTGAAGACTTCCGTACGGCTTCTGATGTTCAATCTTAACCTGTAAACATGTCAGACACTGTTCCACATATCGAGCTATGTCTCTTTTCAATCCTGGCCACCAATAAAAAGGTTTTAA
Organism: Cynara cardunculus var. scolymus; assembly: GCF_001531365.2. Lineage (NCBI taxonomy): Eukaryota > Viridiplantae > Streptophyta > Magnoliopsida > Asterales > Asteraceae > Cynara > Cynara cardunculus. The sequence continues at coordinate 62,510 of NW_020200874.1, forward strand.
ATCTCTATACATCTTATTGGTGCCTGGATGAATAGAGTATCAGGACTTATGGCTTTCATTTAATATTATATTTCGGATATTTCCAAAACATGGTACCCAAACTCGCCCTTGAAAGCACATTAGTCCTTCATTATTTTGTTCCAAAGTTGAAATCATCTTACCCAACCTTTCTACTTTAACAAATTCTTCTTTTATAGCTTCTTGTTGGCATCTCTGAATTTCCTTGCGAATATCAGGGATCAAGTTCATTCTCATTGCCACAACTTTAATGGTTCCACTCTTTTCTTTCTTGCTCAAAGTGTCAGCCACCACGTTAGCTTTTCCTGGGTGGTAAAGAATTTCACAATCATAGTCATTAACCAACTCAATCCACTGACGCTGTCGCATATTTAATTCTTTATGGCTGAACAAATGTTGTAGACTTTTATGATCAGTATAAATCTGACATTTCGTTCCCAGAAGATAGTGTCTCCAGATTTTCAGGACCACTGCAGCTAATTCCATGTCATGGGTTGGATATTGCTTCTCATGATCTTTCAAATGTCTTGATGCATAAGAAATCACTTTTCCTCTCTACATCAAAACACATCCTAACCGTAACTTAGATGCATCACTGTAAACCACAAAGTCTTCAGATCCATCTGGTAGAGTTAATATCGGTGCGCTACAAAGATGATCTTTTAACAGTTGAAAAGCTTCTTGCTGTTCTCCTTTCCACTGGAATTTAACGTTTTTCCGAGTCAACTTAGTTAATGGTACGACTATTTTAGAAAAGTTCTGAATAAACTTACAATAATAACCAGCCAATCCTAAAAAGCTTCAGASTTCAGAAGGATTTTTTGGAGCTTCCCATCTTGCAACTGCCTCTATTTTTGCTGGATCCACTTTTACCCCTGCTTCTGAGATGACATGACCCAAGAATTGAACTTCTCTTAACTAGAACTCACACTTGGACAATTTAGCATACAACTTTGCTCTTTTCAACAATTCCAGTATCAGAAGAAGATGTTCCACATGCTCTTCTTTGGTCTTAGAGTATATAAGAATATCATCGATAAATACAATAACGAATTTATCAAAATACTCTTTACATACTCTATTCATTAAATCCATAAAGGTTGCAGGCGCATTAATTAAGCCGAATGACATAACTAAGAATTCATGATGCCCGTACCTTGTTCTAAATGCTGTTATGGCGACATCTTCTTCCCTGACTTTGAGCGATGATACCATGACCTTAAATCAATCTTGGAGAAATAACTTGCTCCCACCAATTGGCCAAACAAATCATCAATCCTCGGTAAAGGATATTTGTTTTTGATTGTTAACTTATTCAATTCACGATAGTCTATACACATTCGCATAGACCCATCCTTCTTCTTGACGAATAAGACCGGAGTACCCTAAGGTGAAGTGTTGGGCCTAATAAATCCCTTATCAGATAAATCTTTCAATTGTGCAACCAATTCTTTCAATTCAGATGGAGCTAAACGGTACGGCGCCTTTGCTACTGGTGCAACTCCTGGTATAAGATCGATTCAGAATTCAATAACTCTGTCGGGTGGTAATCCAGATAAGTCTTCTGGAAAGACTTCTGGATATTCATGAACAATCGGAATCAATTCTTCTTTTCTCTTCTCTTTCTTCAGATCGATTACGTATGCCAAACATCCTTGGCATTTCTTCTGAATACTTTTCTGGGCTTTCATTACTGACAAAATACTGGTATGGTGATTTTGACGATCACCATAAATAATAACTGTTCCTTGATTTGGCAGAACAATTCTGATTACAATGTATACTAGCCTGATACCTTGCCAACCAGTCCATACCCACCACTACATCAAATTCCTTCATTGGCATGGGAAATAACCGGATCGGAAGTTCACAGTCCCCAATAGCAATAATACAGTTATTAAACACACTAGTAACAGTTTCCTGACTATTAGCAGTATCAACTACTAAYTYATCATCAAGTAGMAHAGAATTCAGACATGCAGTTTGAGCAAACAATGGTGATACAAATGAAAAGTTTGCACCAGAGTCAAATAACACCTTAGCACGTATTGAATTCAAAAGAAATGTACCTGTTACAACATCCGGTGATGCTTCTGCCTCGTTCTTAGTCATCTGGAAGGACCGTCCCCGCGCCCCTCCTTGCCCTCCTTTGTTCACAGTAGGCCTTCCCCATGTACCCGACGCGTTATTCCCCATCATTAACTGCGGAGTTCTTAACAAGGGACAATTTGGTCGAATATGATCCGGAGAATTGCAATTGAAACACCTTCTGTTAGCTGGGCAATTTCTAGACAGATGGCATGCTTCACCACACTTATAACATTTTCTTCGGTCCATCTTACACTCATCCTGATGAACCTGTCGGCATTGTGAATAGACTTTCTCACCTATCTTCTACTCAGATCTGTTATCGTATTTTATTTCTTTTGGCCCTCGAAAATTAGACAAAGGCCCTTCCCATTTTGTCTTTTCCACAACTTTTCCTTCTAATTGTCGATTCTTATTTCATTTCGTTACTTCAGCCGCACCCATAGTAAGTGAGAAGGTATTAGGGTTCATAGAAATTACAAACTCTCTGATTGAGGGTTTCAAACCCCAGATATACCTTCCTATCTTCCTGGATTCTGATGAAACATAGTGCTCGGAAAATCGAGAGTATTCAATGAATTTCTCGGTATACTCTCGAATTGTTCCATTTCCTTGCTCTAGTTTCAGGAAATCTTTTTCCATTTGTCTCACTGCTGCCTTAGGGAAAAACTGTTCTTTAAATCGATTCACAAATTCTACCCAGGATAATGTTTGTAAAACATCCGTCCTGGCTAATGATTCAACTTCCCACCAAAACAGAGCATTTGACTTTAATACTGAGACCACGAATCGAACTTTATCTATTTCCGGACACCGAATGGTGTTGAACACATATTCCATCTCCTTGATCCAGCACATAGCTTTCACTGGATCTCTCTCTCCAGAAAAGGTTGGTGGTTTGCATGCCAAAAACATCTTAATATCTCTTTCCTTGTTGTGGGTGACTGGAGCAGAGGGATGAACTTCCACTCTTTCTATTTCCACCCTAGCCGGTATTCCCATGATAGATCTCAGAGTTTCCCGTAACTTCCCCATTTCCTTTGCAAACATATCCCTGGTTATATATTCAGGAAGTGGCACTGATCTCTCCTGAACATTCCCAGAGTGGGATTCTTCATGTTCAGAATATATTTCGGTCCGACCCCTTCACTGAGACTGACTTCTTCCTCTGCCTCGTCCCCTTGGTCTTCCCCGACATCTGCAGGCTTTAATAATCACGTATTCACATTCCCAAATATAATGAAGTATTCAAGTTCAAATGTGTACCTGTAAATTCAAAATTACACTGGCCAGATGTAATTAAAATTTACCTTACACACTATTCTTTCAACCCATCATATTTATTTCCAATGGAGTTAACTATGTCCGGGACACTTAACATGCAATATAATTGTTTAAGTCTAGGTATCATGCTGTTAAATACCTAAATCCCTTAAACTCAGGCTCAGATACCACTATCTGTAACACCCCAAACCACAAATTGCATGTAACACATATTTCATACAAAAGAAATACATGATATTATCCCATATATAACAAATATATGAACGAATAGGAACAAAATACCAAATCCTTTCCACTTTTCAAATTAAGCATTTAGCTATTCAAATATCATACCTTTGAACCAGCTAGGTTCCATATAATGCCACTTTTAAACCTTTTTCTAATCAACAAGGTTTATATAAAGTTTCAGGCCAAACCTGATGTTTTCTCCTCAATAAAATTCAGACTATGATTTCCAATAAGAACCTTGATCCTGAATCCTTAAATCAGAAAGAAATAAAGATTCCAAACCACGGTAGTCTTAAGGGATATAATAGAAAGAGTTATATCATACAACACACATACAATTGCCACCCTTATATCAAATGTACACCTCTCCTTGATATGCAACCCTTATCCCATGGTACACCTCTCCTTGATATGTCACCCTTATCCCATGGTACACCTCTCCTTAATATGCCACCCTTATTTCCTCAACAAAACATTTCACAAAGATAATTCCAAATAGACCGCAGCCATTGAAATTATTATCAATCCAAAATCATTTATATCAAATCTCCATTTTATGATAAAATAACAGTTTTTATCAATCAAGCACAAGGCACAATACAAATCCGGTCAAGTCTTAGCCGGTTTATCAAATCCGGACAACTCATTGCCCAAGGCTTGTCCGATTTAACACTTAGAAATGTATTCAAACTTTTGTCCGGATAAAAAGTCCGGACAATAAATCGATCAAAGCTTGACCGATTTAAAATAATCCGGTCACCACATGGTCGTATTCTTACTTCTCCGTTCAAAATGTTAACCATTCTTATCATTCATAAATCGCTCAAAGCTTAACCGGTTTAAAACTAAACCGCTTAACGCTTGATCGGTTTAAGGCTTAATCGCCCAACCCTTGCCCGATTTAAACTTAATCCAGTCAGCCTTTGTCCGGATAAAACCCTTAAGCAAAATAACTAATTTCTTTCCAATAATAAATAACATTCAAATAAAACCAGTAACAAGTTTTATGCAAAAAGGTTTAGAAATTACTCACCTTAACAAGCTTTTTGAAAACAACCTTCTTCAAATCAGATACTTGAAATCCGGTCAACTCCTCTTTTCTTAAATCGCTCAACTTTTAAAATAGGCAAGAAGAAGAGAATGGAGACTTCAACCTCCTTTTATATCTTTCTAAAACTGGAAGGTCGGCTAAATAGCCCCCTTTCCATGCTAACCCACTTCATGCCACATGCATACATCCACACACCATGCATTCTCATAACATGCATGAGTGTATAATCATATATATATATATATATATATATATACTTCTACATATGCACATAATCTCATACATGTATCCATATTATGCACATAATTTCCACACACACTAGCATGATCAAATAAACCAAATTTATCATTCTATCACGTAATCATTTAATCAGATAATCACATATTAGTTACCTTGGGTGATAACCAAGATCCAGTTATCACATTTATTTAGGAAAGTCGGCTACTATAGCCTCCTCCCCCTCCCCACATGCATGTTATAAAAATCATCCATACATGCAAGTTCAAACATACATATATACCTATGCATACATACACATATATCATCCATATATAAATATATATATATATATATATATCATATGCATTGCATAGTATGTATACACATTAATACACAAAAATTTCATGTTAGCATGAACAAATGTACCAAATTTATCATACTATCACATAAGCACATAATAAATGATCACATATTATTTACCGCAGGTGATAACCAGGATCCGGTTATCACAAAAACCAAATATGCTAATAGTCATTAATCGTCAAATAATCTTCATTTATGCAATAAACATCAAAATGACTCAATCTTATGATTTATTTATCAAAATGTCCAAAAATCCTAATTATGGGTATTTCACAAGATTTATAAATCAAATGCACCTAAGATGCGAATCTCAGCAAATAAACAACGCATTTGATAAATATCAATAAAACATCTTAAGACTCCAAAATGATCATTTTGGAATGTACAAAGTTTTCATAAAGCAACTTGAACTCACCTTCCTAGGTTAAACCTTGTTTTCTTGTACAATCGTCTTGCTACCTAGATAAACCATCTATATTCACCAAATCAATGAAAGAACTTTTAAAAAAAATTACACAACCTTTTAAACTTTCCAACCCATTAAAAATCACCCCAACAGACTTAAAATTAATTTTATATAAATATTTGAACATTGTTTACTTAATCTCGTCATTAAACATAGTTATTCTATTAAACCCAAATTTTGTCCTAATTACACTATGAATTAGCTTTTCCTCAAGATAGATAGTTTCTAGAGATCATCTCAATGGATCCAGAGACATATTACACACTTCAAACCAACATATGAGCAATTTATTACGATATTTACAACATCTAGACATCACCCAAAAAAATCACAATCCCAAAAACGTAGAAATCTCATTTGAAGGAAGAAAATATATTCTTTAAAATTTATATCTACTCCAAATAGATACAATACAACCTATGCATCTATTGATCACATATCTCTCAATAACACTAATAATTAATTTAAGAATAACCAAATTATATTGTTTGTATGAATAAAATGATTAACACTCAAGAACAATTTATGAACATTCAAAGAATATACTTGAGTGTCAAAGGTTTCACTTTATTTCAATGTTGTGGAAAACGTAAAAAAGTCTTAGATTACAATAGGCCTAACCACCTATTTATACTATTAATCTAGCTAAGAAGATAACTATCTAGTGAGACTATTTAGCTAATCTTTTAAGAACAGATAAAGTTTATCTAAACATGGATAAACATCAAAACAAGATAAACTTTGTAGAATCCAGATGTTGATTGGTCATCTCCAACTATCTTCCATGGGGCGTTGGTTCAACCTTATCTTCATATCTTCATCGCATGCCTCTAGTTGAACTAGTGAGGAAAACTCCAAGTGTTAGTACCCAGAGGGGTTATGAAGATGCACTTTTCATCGCATCTCTAGTCAGTTCATCGACCCTCTGGTTGTTCTTCAGACTTAGCCATTTTGCCTTGAAGTCTTCCATCGGCCTTCTTGTTCTTCATTACTTGTTTTGTCTTCATTACTTCCACACATAAGACTTATGGGGTCTAACAATCTCCCCTAAGTAATGAAAGAACAAACATTAACTATTCTAGGAACATTTAAAGTATAAATGAAGAACATAGGCTAATCTAAAGAAAAACATCTTTTGCCAAATTTTCATTCGAACAAAATGATGAATTCTTACAATGATAAAAATGAAAGATATTGCAATACAAAACATAATTAAAACTACATTCATGGTCTCCCTTGTGATATTTCCCAAAAGCGCACTAACAGTCCTCTGTATTAGATGACTATAGAGATCTCATGAATTAGTCTTTGTCCCTCTCCCATCGGCACATAAGATCTGCCTAGTCTGGCGCTAATAGCCTTCCGAAACCTTTCAAGTGTTGTTGTTGAGTACTTGAAGGCCTAAGACAGCCTAAAGAATTTTTTCGTCCCAAACTCATTTTTATATACCAGACCTAGTTCTGGTTGAGTAAGTACAGAGGTAGATCTCTTCTCCTGCAGGCCGGGGAAGTCTTCATTCGTTGGACTGCAGGAAAGTCTATCGATGCCAAGTCGAAGAGCAATTTCAAAATCACTCTTAGCTCTATGCTTCACCAAGGTCTCCATCATCTGCATAATCACTCTGTTTGCCATCCCAAATCGTATGCCCTGATCTTGTCGCTGAGGCGTATATGCATAAAGCTCAATCAAGTCATAGGGATTGAGATTGATCAAGTCATTGTCATTGAAGACGCTGACTTGACTATGGGCTCATTCCACTGTGTACTCGATATACTTGATGGCTCTGTTGGTGAAGGTCCTCATCTTGATGTCCATGACCAACCTTATTCCATCACTTGAAAAGATAGCCTATGGTGGTTGGGTAGTCTGTCTAACAAACCTGTGGCGTATGAGGTTCATGGATTCTGGTGAAAGCATGGGAGGATTGAGGGTTAAACCTTCATCGCTATCATGATATAAATATTGATGGATGTTTTCCATCATGACTGGCTTCCTTGGCGGCACCTTTGGACGTCTTTTTAGCGACTCCATGTTGGCGATGATTTCATCGTCGACCCCTTGAGGAGGGTGTCTTAATGAAGAAGGAACATCTGCTTGCACCTGGGTTGGATGGGTTGTGGGTTGTGTTTGGGTTAAGGGTTGAGAGTGGGTTGGTGATGGAATGGTTTAGGTTGGCTCAGATTGGGGCAGCTCTGGTTCATTAGGCTCAGGTGGAGTGGTTTCTGGTTCATGGGTTTCTGTTTGGGTGGTTTCTGGTTCATGGGGTTGTGTTTGGGTTGGAGGTAGATGTGGAGAGGAAGGTTGGATGATTGTGGGTTCTAGTTGTGTGGTGAAGGGTTCTGTAGTGCGACATGTTGGTGAAGGGATTAAGGGAAGGTTGGGAGTTGGTGATGGGGTGAAGCGTAGGTTGGTTTCTGTTTGTGGGGTGGATGGTTCTTCATCGGTTGATGAGCTTAGCTCGATGGGTTCTTGGGAGGTGGCGAAGGGAACATGTACAATGTGTACATCTTCAGAGGGCTGGGCCTCTGGTTCCCTCTCTCGGGTTCCTTGGGTTGATGAGGATGGTTGGTTTTGTGTTTGAGGTGGTGGTGTTGGTGTAGCGGATTCCATTGTTTGAGCATTGGTAGTCGGGTTCTCCCCCTCATGAGGACCAAGACCATGATCATCGGGGTCTGGGTCCTTATGCCTTAGCCTCTTCTGTGGGCGGCTGGTGAAGCATGATGCTCTGTTCCTCTTCTTCTTTTTCTCTTTCCTGAAGGTTGCAAGATACACCTTCAGGACCTGTTGTCTGCGACTCTCCTCCATCGAGCGAAGGGGAGAGTTTGTACGTGCCTGTTGATCGGCAAGGCTCTGGGAGAGAGCCTTGGTAGGTTGTGTGGCACGATAGATGAATTTTGCACTTATCTCATTGAAGGAAGAGATAAGTGCCTTTGACAGGGTCCTTAGATCGGCCCTGGTGGCAAACTCGATGGTGGAGGTGGATGTGGATGCGGGAGGTAGGGCGAATGTTGAGGTTGATGTGGGTGGTGGGATGGGAGGGTTGGCTATGATGTTCCTCACCTCTGCAGTGAAGGAGGTAAAGGCTTCATCAAGGGATGGAGTTGTAGAGGGGGAAGAGGAGGGGTTGGTTGAGGTATTTGGGCTATGATGATGGATGGGAGTGAGGTTAGGGTGGTTTGGATGGTGGCCATTTGGGAGGAGAGGGAGGCTAAAGTTTCATCGATTGATGAAGTTGGGGGTGGGGTAGGTTGAGGGATTTGGGAGATTATGGTGGCTGGGAGGGTGTTAAGGGTTCGGGAAAGGTGTTTATTTGGGCGGTGATGCAGGCTATTGTCTCATCGATCCTAGTTGCATGGGCCGTGAGGGTGGCGATGGAGTTCATCATGAGTTGGTTTCTTTGGGTGGCAAAGGTGGATGTGGTGTTATGGTGTTGGGTAATGGTTTGTTGTAACATTTGGAGTCGGGTGGTGTTGTCTCAGGTTTGGGTTTCAAGGGATGCAAGGGATTGTCGAATTGGGGTTAGATCGATGGAAGATGGGTTGTTGACAATCCCTTGGATGATGAGTTTTAGGTCTTCCAAGGACCGCTGAATCGAGTCGACAAAGGCTTGAAACTCAGCCTTTGTGACTAGATCAGCCACAGGGGTAACCCCTGCAGCAACGGATGCTGCAGGTTGAGCCTCAGCTCTAGAGGCGCCCTCAATGCCTTATGAAAAAATAGGTATTGAAGGACTTCACCAAGTCCTCGATAACCCTCTAGTGAGAAGCTATCTCTTGATGTTGCGACATCTTCTTCTTCTTCTTCCACGGCTTCAGAGGCCGAGTAAGAGAAGTAAGTGTGTTTCCCCTTCGCTAGATCAAGTATCGAAGGGGTGGGTTATGCACGAAGAGGAGATCGCTCTAAATGATCTTGAGGATCATCAATGCCAGAAGCAACACATGCTTCTAGGTCTATGAAGGGTGGTGGCGAGCCATGAGGCGAAGTGGCTCTTATTTCTTCATCGCCTCTCTATTAGGAGAGGGGCGATGGATGGTGAGGTTCCTCGGCTATATCATCTCCAAAGGCCTGAAGAGTGGCCTCTGGATCGCTGGCAGGGATAGGGATTGGACTGGGTCGTCCTTGTTCAATACCCCTTTGGCCTTGATCGCCAGGGGTAGTGGTGGTTGCCATTTGGGAAGAGGGGATGGGAATTGTATGTGAAGGGTCGGGGGATGCACGACGAGTGTCATCATCATCATCTTCATTATCCGATGAAGACGACTCCTATGCTCCCTCGTTAGTGTCAGGGGACGGCTCTAAGTGCTCTGGGGTAGCTGCCCTCGGTTCATGGGACAGCAGAGAGCGTTCATACTTCTGCCTTATCTCAGACGTCTCTGGTATGACGTTGAGCATGGCTCGTGAAACTGTTCTCTTCGTGGTGTAGCCTTCCTTGGAGATCATTGGTCGATGGCCGTTCATCAGGAACTGTGGAGTGTACGGTTCATCGATCGGTAGATCGCGTCTCCTCATCGTGTCCCTTATGAAGAGAGTGAGGAATCGAGGGAAGAGAACAGAAGTCAAGGGCTTTCCTGCGGCCTTGAGTTTACATTTCTTGACTACCATTGCGTGGATCTCATTGTAGATGAGAAAAGCATAGTCCAGCGGTAGATTGAAGAAGAGGCCGTACATTATCGTCATGATGTTGATGTTGCCCTGATCTATCGACCCTAGTTTGTAGGTGAGAGCTCTGTTCAATATGGAAAAGAACATATTCCACATTGGGGGCAAGAACTGCCTCTTGAAGTCAGAGGCGTGGCGTAGGTCACGATTGTAACCTAACATTTTGATGAAGCGGAGGATGTCGGAACTTGTGGGTGGCTCAGCGTATTGGTCAATGCCGAGTTCTTGGCGAATGGGAATACAAAGGACTTTAGAGACCTTTGCTCGGGAGATCTTCACCGAGCAAACCATGTCATTTGTGGCATCAATGTCCCCCATGATGACACGGTTCTCGGGGAAGAATTCACAAGTTTGCCAATACTGTTGGACGTACTTGAGAGGTACGCCATTGTCAGTTAAGGTCAAGGTGGGTTGGAGGATGCAGTTTTGAAAAAATTCAATCATAATTGCAAACTTGTCTTCAAACAGGTTGGTTCGAAGGTCTATAGCGTGATGGTTTGGCTTGATTGGGAGGTACACCAGTGCACGGCTGTCTGCGCCGGTTGATTGCACATGTCTTTCGTTGTTGTTCAATTCGTGGGAGGCGGAAGAAGCCATTGCTATTGTATTTGCAGGTTTTACTTTTTGCAATTCGTCTTATGTGTTTGCAGGTTTTGGAAGCATAAAGAAGAAATGGTTGGGGAAGAAGGTTATTTATAGGTGGAGAATGGGAAACGGTTTAAAAGAAATATTATATTAAAAAGGTTAATCATTATGGTGGGAGACGTTTAGCAAAAAGGTGATTTGGTGGGGATCGTGTGCCGTCTTGACTATACCATACCATTAATGTTGGAGGACACGTGTCAATATGGGGAGGGTGGATGGGTAATGTGAAGGGGTTTATGGGGAACAGGCTGTAAGGATGGCAGGCGTGTGTAAGGTGACGTTTGAATTATTTGGAATAATTAAATAATTATTCCAAATAATATCTCTTGAATATTAATCCAAAAAAATTTATATTTAAAAATTCCATCTAATTGTAAGATAAATACTAATTACGAAGTTTTGGTCTTCTAGAAACCCATGTTGTATAGTTTTTAGTCACAAAAGCTGCAATTTTGTATAATCTTTAAAAAGTTTTCAATTAAGATGGGTTTTTGGATTAAAATGATTTTGTCATGGAACCAGAGGTGCTCTGGTTGGTCACGACTCTTTGGATGGGAAACCAGAGGTCTCTGGTTGGGAGTGATGAACAAGTTCATCGATGGAATGTTGGGTTGTATGAATAATGAACCTTGGATAGACAAACCAGAGGCTCAGGTTAAGAATGGACAACCCATTATGTAGGACCACAGGGTCTCTGGTTAAATACACATGATTTATTCATTATTAATATAGCATTTTTGGTGTCCAGAGGCTCTGGATAGTAGAACTAGAGGCTATGGAATGGAAAATGCATACTTATGCATTGAAAATTCTTTATGATGAATGAAAAGCTCCCCCTCAAATGATGCATGGGGATGAGATTTGAGTTTAATACTCCCCCTAGAAACAATAAGGAAGTTGATTTTGATGACCAGAGGCTCTGGTTGTGAATGATGATGCAAACTTTTATGAAATGTGGCTAAGTATGTGAATGGATATGAAAAATGAATGGGTCTTTGAGACCAGAGGGCTCTGGTTCCAAAGACAACAAATCCAGAGGCTCTGGTCTTTAGAACCAGAGGCTCTGGTTGCGAAGGCGATGCAAAGAAATATGAAATTTTGGTTAAGTGCATGTAAGAATATGTGAAATGAATGGGCCTTTGAGACCAGAGGGCTCTGGTTCCAAAGACTTTGAATCCAGAGGCTCTGGTCTTTAAAACCAGAGGCTCTGGTTGAGAAAAAAGTACTTAGTAAAAAAGTTCACAAAGTATTGGCTTTGGACCAGAGGTCTCTGGTTCCAAAGGTGTTGGAATATGACTTGGTTACATGCATTAATGACTAAGGAAGTCCAAATTTGAGACCAAAGTGGCTCTGGTCTCAAAGAATTGGCATCCAGAGGCTCTGGTCTATACAACCAGAGGCTCTGGTTTGGAAGGGAGTACTTGGTGAAAAATACCAAGTATATGCTTTGGTCCAGAGGTCTCTGGTTCCAAAGGCGATGAAAACTTTTTAGCCAAAATTTAATCAAGTGTTTCGAAATGGCCAGAGGCTTTGGTCTTTACAACCGAAGGCTTTGGTTTAGAGTACTTGGTGTTTCTGGCCATTTATAATATTTATCACTTATAGGCATAACCATGAGATATTGAGGATCTCTGGTTTCAAACTAATGATTGCCTCTAAGTGGTGAGATTTAGCATACCCATCTTGCTGACTAAGAATAAAAATCTTTTCTCATCAAGAGCTTTTGTGAAAATGTCAGCAAGTTGAATCTTAGTGGGAACAAAGTACATTTCTATATTACCTTTTTCAACATTGTCTTTCAGAAAGTGGTACCTTACATCGATGTGCTTGGTCTTGGAATGTTGCACAGGATTTGCAGAGATGGCTGTTGCACACTTGGAGTCACAGAGGATTGGTATTTTTTCATATTGAAAGCCATAGTCCTTAAGCTGAGTCTTCATCCAAAGGACTTTTGAACAACAACTAGCAGCAGCAACATATTTTGCTTATGCTGTAGAGGTTGAAACACAATTTTGTTTTCTGAATGTCCAACTTACCAGCTTGTCCCCCAAGAGTTGACAGCTTTCAGACGTACTCTTTCTATCAAGCTTGCAACCTGCATGATCTACATCTGTGTAGGCTATTAGATCAAAGCCAGAGTTCTTAGGATACCAGAGACCCAATGAAGGGGTTCCCTTGAGGTATCTAAAGATCCTCTTGACCAGAGAGAAATGAGATTCTTTAGGATTGGATTGATACCGAGCACAAAGACATGTAGCAAATATAATATCTGGCCTACTAGCAGTTAGATACAAGAGTGATCCAATCATGCCTCTGTAGGTTGTTACATCTACAGGTTTGCGTGATGGATCAGCAAATAACTTAGCCCTTGTAGCCATAGGTGTTCTCATCGATGATGAATTTGAGAGATAGTATTTCTTCAAAAGGTCAGTCACATACTTGGACTGATTGATGAAGATCCCTTCTGAAGTTTGTTTTATTTGAAGGCCAAGGGAGAAACTGAGTTCTCCCATCAAACTCATCTCAAATTTGCTTTTCATCAGCTTTGAGAATTTTTTGCAATGTTTTGCATTTGTAGAACCAAATATGATGTCGTCCAAATATATTTGTACAAGTAGTATGTCACCTTTATGCTTCTTGAGAAAGAGGGTTGTATCGATTGTACCTTTTTCGAATGCATTGTTGATGAGAAAGGTGGATAGAGTTTCATACCAGGCCCTGGGTGCTTGTTTCAGCCCATAGAGGGCTTTGTCCAGAAAGTAGACGTACTCTGGATGTTTTGGATCTTCAAACCCAGGAGACTGCTGCACATATACTTCTTCTTGAAGTTTGCCATTGAGGAAGACAGACTTGACATCCATCTGATAGACCTTAAAGCCTTTGTGAGCTGCATAGGCTAGGAATATCATTATGGCTTCAACTCTTGCGACGGGAGCAAATGTTTCATCGTAGTCAATCCCTTCTTTCTGGTAGTAGCCCTTGGCAACAAGCCTGGCCTTGTTCCTTATGACTATGTCATCTTCGTCCTTCTTATTTCTCAAGACCCATTTGGTTCCTATGGTCGTCATCCCTTTGGGTAGAGGCATGAGGGACCATACCTTGTTTCTCTTAAACTGGAGTAGTTCTTCTCGCATCCCGTCTATCCAGTTTGGGTCTTGTAGGGCTTCAGAAATTTTCTTTGGTTCTATCATGCTAAGAAAGTTGGCGAAGAGGCATTCATTTGCTGTTGCTGATCTCGTCTTGACACCAGATGTTGGATCACCAATGATTTGGTGATGTGGATGGTCTTTTGTCCACTTGGTGCTTGACTGGGGTTCTGGAGCAACAGGATACAGTTCTTCGTCGACCGATTGAACTGCTTGCTCCCCCTCGAATAGATCATCTCCAGAGTGAGACGCTGGTTCTTGTTCTTGATCTGAAGACACAGAAGAAGTAGAAGGTGAAGTAACATGAGTTTCAGTAAGAGTTGTACCTTTAGTATTAGAGACTTCATGTTCTTCACCGGTTCTGGAAGTGGATTTTGTAGTAGGGGCATGTCCAAAGATTACTTCTTCTTCGAAGATGTCTTTAATTAATTGAGCTAACTCTAATTCATTGGGTTTGCCAAGTGATGAATAAGATGCTCTCTGTTGAAGTCCGAGTTCTGAACTGTTGTGTCCAGAAGTCATTGTGTGGAGTCATCAAAGGACACATTGATGCTTTATATGTGTAACAGCCCACAATTTCAAGATACAGATAATCCACATACAAATACTCATAATAATAGTATTGTTACAAAACACAGACTAACAAATTCCTTTCTTTAATACATTTATGAGTAAATAAATGCCATCAACACTAAACTTTTCCCTTTCCTTTATCCTGCGAGGTATGATGTCCTGCAAACCGGTTAGTCGAACAACTGAGCGTTAGACCCAAAAGGTCTAGTGAGTGTATATAACTCATACCAATAACATACTTTCTAAACTACCAATTTAGAATCAAACCTGTATATCACAAACATTTTATCAATGTCTATCACATATCTTTTCATCTCTCTCACGGTTACACCGCCATTTCATCTCTCTCGCGGTTACACCGCCATTTCATCTCTCTCGCGGTTACACCACCATTTCATCTCTCTCACGGAATGTAACTTTAATCAATTTTTAGCCGGATAAGGAATCCGGTCATCACTGTCAGGAATCAAGTCCGGACAAAGACTTAGAGCAAAAATGTGGTAATCCGGATACGGCTTGAGTAGTTTAGCTCTAAACCGAACAACACTTGGGCGGTTTAAGGCTTACATCGAACAACACATGAGCGGTTTAACTCCAAACCGAACAAGCCTTGGGCGGTTTAGGAAAATATCCGGTCAACCTTTGTCCGATTTAAGGAGAACTTCGGACACTCCTTGTCCGGTTTAAGGACTTAACCAAATATTTATGAAATGCAGTTCATAAATAGCATATTCTAGCAATTTAAGAATTAATAACCAATACTCTAAAGCAGTATACACTCACTTTAGAATGATGATCGGATAAATCCCGCAATTGTCCTTCACCCCTTTTCTCTCAATATGTGCAGAAAATTCCCAAAAGCAAAATCTCCCTTTCTTTTTTACATATACTTGCTATAAATAGCAAGTGTATAGCCGCCCCTTAAAGGTCGGCTAACCAAGCTACATCACCCACACCCACACACTTCTACATAAATACAAATATTATATATATATTCCAAAAATCTTAGTTCAAAACTCGAATCCCGAATATTACAATATTCCCTCCTTAAAAGAATTTCGTCCCGGAATTCTATTTAAGCAAAAAGGTAGGGATACTTCATCCGCATCTCTGATTCTGATTCCCAGGTGGCGTCTGGCCCTTTGTGATAACGCCACTAAACCTTCACTAACCCAACCTCTTTATTTCGCTACTTCTTTACTTTGATGTCAGTAATCCGTTCAGGGGTTTCTTCAAAGCACAATCTTTCGTCCACCTTTATTTCGGGTAGCGGCACTGCCACATCTGGATTTATTAGACACTTCCTTAAATTCGACACATGAAACGTGTCATGGATCCCACTTAACTCTAAAGGAAGTTCTAACTTGTAGGCTACTTTCCCAACCCTTCCAATAATAGGGAATGGTCTAATATACCTTGGACTTAGCTTCCCTCTTTTTCCAAAACGTACCATTCATTTCCAAGGTGATACTTTTAACATCACTCTATCACCCACTTGAAACTCAATCGGCTTCCGACATTTATCTGCATAACTTCTTTGTCTATCTTGTGCCGCTTTCATTCGTTTCTGTATTATTCCAATTTTATCTGCAGTTTGCTGAACTAACTCAGGTCCAGCTAACTATTTTTCACCAATTTCATTCCAACACAATGGAGTTCGACATTTTCATCCATACAGAACCTCGAAAGGTGTTTCCTGAATACTTGAATGGTAGCTATTGTTGTATGCAAATTCCACCAGAGCCAAATAACTAACCCATGACCCTCCAAAATCAATAACACATGCTCTTAGCATATCTTCTAAAGTTTGGATAGTTCGTTCACTTTGTCCATCAGTCTGAGGGWGATAAGYTGTACTTAGCTTAATCTGTGAACCCATTTCTCTATGGAAACTTTTCCAAAACATAGATGTGAACCGACTATCTCTCTCAGAGACAATTGATAGAGGAATACCATGACGTGTCACTATCTCATCAATGTATAGTTTTGCCAATCTCTCCATTGAATATGATTCTTTCATAGGTAATAAGTGTGCAGATTTAGACAATCGATCTACTATCACCCATATAGCATCATGACCTTTTGATGTCCTCGGTAATTTGGTTATGAAATCCATAGTGATATGATCCCACTTCCATACTGGAATTTCTAAAGATTGCAATTTACCATAAGGGCGTTGGTGTTCAATCTTTACTTGAAGACATGTTAAGCATTGTTCAACATGCTTAGCGATATCCTTCTTCACTATATACCACAAAATCTTCCATTCCATCTGGCAAGGATAGAACTGGTGCACTACATAATTTGTCCTTTAACATCTGATAGGCCTGAGCTTGTGCTTCATCCCACTCATATTTCACATTCTGCTTGGTCAGCTTTGTTAAAGGAGTATCTATATGAGAGAAATCCTGTATAAACTTACGATAATACCCAGCCAATCCAAGAAAACTTCTAATTTCTGTTGGAGTCTTTGGGGCTTCCCATTTTTCAATAGCTTCAATCTTCAAAGAATCTACTTTAATCCCTTCCTTTGAGATAACATGCCCCAAAAACTGAACTTCTCGCAACCAAAATTCACACTTTGACATCTTGGCATATAATTTCTCTTGTTTCAACAATTCTAGAAGTAATTTCAAATGATGAGCACGCTCTTCCTTCGATCGTGAATATATCAGAATATCATCAATGAAGACAATCACAAATTTATCAAGATAGGGACGGCACACCCTATTCATCATGTCCATGAAGGATGCAGGCGCATTTGTGATCCCAAATGGCATAACCATAAATTTGTAATGACCATAACATGTACGAAATGCTGTTTTCGACACATCTTCATTCCGAATCTTCAATTGATGATAACCAGACCGTAAATCAATTTTCAAAAAATAAGTAGCCCCAACCAATTGATCAAATAAATCATCAATTCTTAGGAGAGGATACTTATTCTTGATTGTCAGTTTATTCAACTCCCGGTAGTCAATGCACATCCGCATTAATCCATCCTTCTTTTTCACAAAAAGCACCGGCGCACCCTACGGGGAAGTACTTGGTCGGATAAAACCTTTATCCAACAATTCCTTTAACTGCGACATTAACTCCTTTAATTCAGAAGGAGCTAATCTATAAGGTGCACGCGCAACTGGTGCTGCTCCAGGAAGTAGTTCTATTTGAAATTTTATCGTTCGATCCAGAGGTAAACTTATCAAATCTTCCGGAAATACCTCAGGAAATTCCCTCACAACTGGAATATCTTTCATCTTTTCTTTTTCTTTCTTCATGTCTATAACATATGCAAGAAAACTAACACATCCCTTTCACATGCTTTCGAGCCTTTAAAACTAAGATAAGGCTAGAATAACGATCCCGTCAATCCCCGTAAATGACAACCCTTCCTTTTTCTGGTAAATCTATATGAATCATCTTCTCATCACAAACTATGTTAGCTTGGTTTTTAGCTAACCAATCCATGCCTATAATTATATCAAATTCCTTTAAAGGAAAAATAAAATAATTGTATAGGCACCTCACACCCTTCTATACTTATAAAGCATTCATCTATCCTTTCCTTAACCGAAACTTCACTATCATTTGCTGTTTCCACAAATAAATCCTCACTCAATGCTTTGGATTCTAAATGTGCGCAGTTAACAAACGATGGTGACACAAAAGAATGATTTGCACCTGAATCACATAAAACTTTGGCACATACTGAATTAACGAGGAATGTACCTGTTACCACTTCAGGGTGCTCTTCTGCCTCGCCTCTCGTCATCTGAAAGGCTCTTCCTCTTGCAGATTCCCCACGTCTTATCTCTCCTCAACCACTTGAATTAACACGATTATCCATTTGTCCATGACCTGTTGGCACGTAACCAGGTCCTCGGCCCCCAGAATATCCAGATCCCCGACCTCCAGCATTACCAAACCCTCGACTCTTTGCTTTTGGACAATCGGCATTTATATGTTGAGATGAATTATAAGTAAAACACCTCCGTGTCACCCGACAATCTCGAGCTATATGTCCTGGTTCCTGACATTTAAAACATACTCGAGATTCTGTATTGCAATTTCCCTGATGTAATTTATGACACTGGGTACATGCTTTATCCGCAAACCTTGAAGCTGGTCGATTCAAATTTTCCATAAACCTTGGTCTACGGAAATCAATTACTGTAGCTTCCCCCTTTCTTTTCTCTCCAGCCTTCTCTTGTGGTTGTCGGTTAATGTCTTGCTCCAGAATTTCAGCAGCATCGACTGCCGCTTGAAATATTGTCGGATTCCTGGATATCACATATTTCCGAAGATTCAACTCCAATCCCCAGATATATTTTCTCACCTTACTATTTTTATATATAATATAGGCTTCAGCGAATCGGGATTGTTCCATGAAGACTTTTGTGTACTGACGAACTGACATGTTTCATTGCTCAAGACGAAGGAAATCATCTTCCAACTTTCTTACTGCAGCTTCAGGACAATACTGCATTTTAAACTTAACCACAAATTCTTCCCATAGCATGGTTTTCAGAATATTCGGATCTGAACTGGATAGAACTTCCCACCAGTACAAAGCACTTGATCTCAAACGAGATACAGCAAACATGACTTTGTCCTCTTCTACACTTTTATTAATTTGCAGACTCAGCTCTATTTCCTTAAGCCAACACATAGCTTTAACAGGATCACGCTTACCAGAAAAATTGGGAGGTTTACAACCAAGAAACATTTCGATGTCTCCTTCTTTTTGTACTGAGGATGAAGTAAGGGGTACAGATGTACCAGTTACCGGTGTACTAGCTCTGGCTTCTTCCTGATAGTCAGGATTTCTTACCACTTCTGGATTATTTTGGGCTGTACGTCCCAACAAATTTACCAGACTTTCTTGAAACTTTCCTAATTCAGCTGCCAGCATTTCTTGAGTAATAAATCCGGGGTCAGAAACATTGTGTCCACCCCTTGCTCTTCCTCTACCACGGCCAGACATTGAACTTTCTTGGGCCGACAATTCCTATTCCCATGAGTTTCTTGTCTAGCACTTCTACCTCTTCCTTGACCCCTGCTGCGACTTCGTGTTTCAATCGTCATCACATTTTCCAGGTCTTCCCCTTGAGTCACATCTCTTCTTCCCTGACCTCTTCCATAGCCAGTAGAGGTCCTTTCTGATTGATTAGGATTATCTGTCATTTCTCAGTGTATAACTTTTTCTATCACATTTAAACACACATGATTATTCTCATAATCACAACATCATAACACATTTATCCTCATGTCTATCCATAACTCAGATTATATTAGTCATATATAATCTATCTTTTTTATAATAGGTTAACTATAACATATTCCCCATGTTCATAGTCCCAGTGAAACCTATTATTATAACGTCCACACCTCTAGTTTAAGTCTAAGTATTTCGCAAATACCCAGATCCCTTAAACTAAACCTCTGATACCAACTGTAACAGCCCACAATTTCAAGATACAGATAATCCACATACAGATACTCATAAAACAAAATAATAGTATTGTTACAAAACACGGACTAACAAATTCCTTTCTTTAATACATTTATGAGTAAATAAATGTCATCAACACTAAACTTTTCCCTTTCCTTTATCCTGCGAGGTATGATGTCCTGCAAAACCGGTTAGTCCAACAACTGAGCGTTAGACCCAAAAGGTCTAGTGAGTGTATATAACTCATACCAATAACATACTTTCTAAACTACCAGTTTAGAATCAAACCTGTATATCACAAACATTCTATCAATGTCTATCACATATCTTTTCATCTCTCTCGCGGTTACACCGCCATTTCATCTCTCTCGCGGTTACACCGTCATTTCATCTCTCTCGCGGAATGTAACTTTAATCAATTTTTAGCCGGATAAGGAATCCGGTCATCACTGTCCGGATATCAAGTCCGGACAAATACTTAGAACAAAAATGTGGTAATCCGAACACGACTTGAGCGGTTTAGCTCTAAATCGAACAACACGTGGGCGGTTTAAGGCTGACATCAAACAACACATGAGCGGTTTAACTCTAAACCGAACAACCTTTGGGCGGTTTAGGAAAATATTCGGTCAACCTTTGTCCAAATTAAGGAGAACTCCAGACACTCCTAGTCCTGTTTAAGGACTTAACCAAATATTTATGAAATGCAGTTCATAAATAGCATATTCTAGCAGTTTAAGAATTAATAACCAATACTTTAAAGTAGTATACACTCACTTTAGAATGATGATCGGATAAAGCCCGCAATTGTCCTTCAGCCTTTTTTCTCTCAATATGTGCAGAAAATTCTCCAAAAACAAAAACTCCCTTTCTTTTTACATACACTTGCTATAAATAGCAAGTGTATAGCCGCCCCTCAAAGGTCGGCTAACCAAGCTATATCACCCACATCCACACACTTCTACATAAATACAAATATTATATATATATATATATATATTCCAAAAATCTTAGTTCAAAACTCGAAACCCGAATATTACACTATGACTTTCTTTGTCCATTTAATGTAGACTCTGTAGGCTTTTGCGGTTTGAAAATATCCCAGAAAAATCCCTTCATCAGCTTTCTTGTCGAATTTGCCAAGATATTCTCTATCATTGAGTACAAAGCATTTGCACCCAAAGAGATGGAAATACTTGACATTTGGTCTTCTCTGAYTGATGAGCTCATAGGGTGTCTTCTGGTGCCTCTTGTTGATGATGGACCGATTCTGGGTGAAGCATGCAGTAGAAATAGCTTCAGCCCTGAAGGTGATGGGTAACTCCGATGAAGCAAGCATGGTCCTTGCTGCTTCCACGAGGGTTCTATTCTTTCACTCCACTACCCCATTCTGTTGTGGAGTTCTGGCTGCTAAAAAGTTTTGTGAGATGCCTTCATTTATGAGGTATTCATCGATTCTGGCATTTTTGAATTCAGTTCCATTGTCGCTTCTAACTTTAATGAGTTTTCGTTGTAGAAGGACTTGTAGTCTTTTCATCACCCCAATAGGTAGGTCAGGAACATCTGATTTCTTCTTTACAAACTCAACCCAGGTGTATTTGGAGTATTCATCAACTAGTACCAATATGTACTTCTTTCCTGAGAAGCTTTTTGTAGATATGGACCCACATAGATCAATGTGGATCATGTCCAAGGGCTTGGTGCGGGAGGTTTATGACTTTGTTCTGTGAAAGTCCCGTTTTAGCTTTCCCATCTTGCAGGCTGAGCATAAATGATCTTTTTCAAAGTTGAGATCAGGGATCCCCTTGACCAGTTTCTGTTTGGCTAGCTTCCTTAAAACATTAAAATTCAGATGTGAGAACTTCTGGTGCCATAGCCAATTTTCATCGCTCTTATGGGATACAAGGCAAAGGGTGTCTTGTCCCTCAGAGGATTGAAAATCCAGAAGATAGATATTTCCTTCTCTTTTAGCCTTGATGATGGTTTGACCGGGCTTTGTTTCTATGATACAGAATCCCTTGCGGAATCTAACTTTAAGACCCTTGTCGCAGAACTGGCTTATGCTTAGTAAATTATGCTTCAAACCTTCAACATAAGCCACTTTGCTGATGGAGATGTTGCCTTTGATGAGAGTTCTGTATCCCTTGATGGTACCCTTTATGTTGTCTCCAAAAGTGACAGAGCCTCCAGATTTCTCGATGGAGGAGGACAGCTGAATTTTGTCACCAATCATGTGCCTGGAGCAACCTGAATCCATATACCATGGTTGCACATGTTGGTTCTGCAAGACAAATTAAGGGGTTTTAGGTACCCATTTCATAATGGGTCCACGTTTGTTAGTTAGAGATACCTCCCTCTTTTCATCACCCTTAGCCTTCGCAAGCTTGGGTTTGTTTGTATTTCCCTTGCCCTTAGACATGGGCTTTTTCATGTTTTCATTGAATTTAATTTTATAGCGATAAACGTGTTTGGAGAATATGCAGCGATGCATCAACATGTGGTTCCTCAGGTTTTGTAAAAGAGCTAAACATTGACAATAATGATTCTTTGGATATGAATGTTTAACGTTCTTTTTATTCGCTAAAAAAGAAGAAGTAGATGCAAGGGATGTAAATCCTGTCCTAGCATCGGTTGTTTTTACAAACTTCCTATCTAGTTCAGATTTTTTTTAATTTGAGGAGGTCTTGGTCTTTACTTCTTTACTCCTGAGGAAGGACTGCTTTTTTTCAACTGAATGAGAGGAAGAGTAGTGGTTAGATTTCTCAGAGGCAGGCCACTTCTGTTTTTGCTCACGAGTAAACTTAATGAACTTAGAAGATATGCTAGGGCCTTGTGAGTTATCGTTGGTAAGTTTGATATTTCTCAACTTTCCCTTTCCTTTATCTGAAGATTTCATTGATGGTGGAACATCATATTTCATTGAGGGTTTGAGGTTTTTAGACTTCTTATCCTCAATGATCTTTGGTGATTCACAGACTATCT
The DNA here is from genome assembly GCF_001531365.2 of Cynara cardunculus var. scolymus. NCBI lineage: Eukaryota > Viridiplantae > Streptophyta > Magnoliopsida > Asterales > Asteraceae > Cynara > Cynara cardunculus. Next base: position 85,687 of record NW_020200874.1, read on the forward strand.
CTTCTTTAGATTCAGAATCAAGAAAGTCTCTCGCTGAATTCTCAGAATCAAAATTATCATGGATGTTTGTGGGAGGTGTGGGGTTTAGAGGTTGATGCTTCAGAGTGATCTGTAGGGGGTTCCATCATTTCTGACTTAGACGAACTTCCAATGTTACTTGGAAGGTTCATCGATTCATCAGCTGATGGTTCCTTACTAGGATTCTCCTTTTCATCAACAATACTTGCTGATGAAGTGGGATTGACAACCAGAGACTTTGATTTAACCATAGGGTTTCCATTTGTCTCTGATTTGGAGGCGTCGTTCCTTTCATCAGRATTCTTACATGTACTGCTCTCGTACACCACGTTTTCAAAATCCTGTCTTAAAATGACAGTTTTTCCATCGACTTTAACTCTTTTAAAATTTGCTTTTGGTTTCAGGAAAAAGTCAGGTTTTTTAATACATCCAAGTTTGAAAGTGGACTCAAGGGTGGATTTCTTTGATTCGATGAAGGAGTCCAATTCATTGAATCTAATCCCTTGAGTGTCCGTTTGACAGTTTAACTTTTCATATACATTTTGGGCATCCCTGTATTTCTTCATCAGAAGTTCATTGGTTTGAAGCTTCTGGTGAAGAAACTCCCTTTCTTTTTGAAAGAAATCTTTGAGAGCTACTGAGTTAAGTCTCTCTGCCTCGGATTCTTTTAAGGCCTTTGCCTTCTTTTCTAAGTCTTTGATTACTCGCTTGTTTATTTCCAGAAGTTTTTCTTCCTCTGATTTTTTAAGAGTGGCGATGTGAGTCTTTTCTTTTATGAGTTCGGCTTTTTCTTCGGTTAGAAGATCAGTCTCTCTTTTGTAGAAACTGACTTCTTTTTCCGCTTTAAGTCTTTCAGATTTTTCAAAATTTTAATTTTTCTTTTAGTTTCAAGAAGTCCTCTGAAAGTTTTATTACCCTTAACTCTAGCTCAGGTGGAGCAGAGTTGGTTTCATCGGAAGTAGACTCACATACCTGATCATCAAAGTCAGAGCCGGATTCTGCATTGGACGTGGCCATCAGACAGATGAGTGCTTTATCTTCTTCATCGGATGAAGAATCAGACACCCAATTTTTTTCTCAACCATCAGGCTTCTCTCTCTTGGATTGTATTTATATTTATTCTTGTAGTAATCAGCATCCGTTACCAGTCATCCTCTGCACTCTTTGGAAAAATGACCGATTTTCCCGCACCTAAAGCAGCGGAGGTCATTTTTCCTTCCGTCTCTGTCTTCTTTCTTCTCCTCTCTTTTATCTTCTCTTCTATCTTCTCTCTTTTCTCTTCCATCTCTTATGTCTTCCCTCTGATAGAAATTCGATGGCTTCCTTTCATAGGATGGCTGGTACTTTTCCCTTTTGAATTCTCTTCTTTCATAGGGCCTTTTGATGAACTTCTTTTGAAACTGTTTTGTGATCAAGGCCATAGATTTAGCAAAGGCTTTGATAACATCATCTGATTCGGATGTTTCTTCTTCAGATTCTGATTCTGCTACTAGTGCTTTCTTTCCTTTCTTCTTGTGGTCTTTGGTGGAGGTCCTTGACACATCCTTTTCTTCAGCAGCAAGAGCAAGGGGTCCACCGATGGACACTTTCTTCTTCATGATATCGTTCTCTTGTGCAGCGAGCGTTTCATATACGTCATGAAGTGACCAGCCGTCTAAGTCCTGATTTGCTTGAATGGACATCGACAGATGTGTCCATTCATCGCCGAGACTTTTAAGGAACAAAACATTATTTTCTTCCTTCGTCCTGGAGATATCGTTTCGACGACATTGATTAATCAATGTGTTGAAACGATCGTATGTCTTTTGAATCGGTTCATCAGGAAGAGCCTTGAAGTTGGTGTATTCGTTGAGACACTAGGCTCTACGATTCTTCTTTGTTTTTGCTCCTCCTTCCAATTGGCTTGCCAGCTCATCCCATAGTTCTTTCGTTGTGGAACATACATTAAGGGATTGGAAGATTTCATTGGGAATGGCCATTATGATTAGTCTTTTGGCCTTCTTGTCAGTCTCCACGCACTCTATGTCATGTTCATCCCAATTCTTCTCWTCCTTGGGCATGTAATAGGCAGGAATTTCTCCTGTGGAATTTGTTCCTGGGACTCTTGGAACAAGAGTCTGTGGAATGTAGGGACCCTCGATGACAGATCGCAGAAGATTTTTGTCCATTCCTTCCAGAAAGTTTACCATCCGTATCCTCCATTATGGATACTCTTCTCTTTGAAGAGTTGGAGGTTTGGTGAGGGAACCAACACTGTAAGCGGAATTCCAGTTGGCCATTTAACATTTGGAAGAGAAAAAATTTACGTTTTAAAGAAGATGTTTTATGAAGAAAAAATGTGAATTGAGAGATTTTTAATGATCGTTTGATTGGAAAAACAATCAGTTGGCTCTGATACCCATTGTTGATCTCAGATATCTCAATAACATTAATAATTAAGTTAAGAATAACCAAATTATAGTGTTTGGATGAATAAAATGATGAACACTCAAGAACAATTTATGAACATTCAAAGAATATACTTGAGTGTCAAATGTTTCACTTTATTTCAATGATGTGAAAAACGTAAAAGAGTCTTAGATTACAATAGGCCTAACCACCTATTTATACTATTAATCTAGCTAAGAAGATAACTATCTAGTGAGACTATTTAGCTAATCTTCTAAGAACAGATAAAGCTTATCTAAACATGGATAAACATCAAAACAAGATAAATTTTGTAGAAACCAGCTGTTGATTGGTCATCTCCAACTATCTTCCATGGGGCATTAGTTCAACCTTATCTTCATATCTTCATCGCATGCCTCTGGTTAAACTAGTGACGAAAACTCCAAGTGTTTGTACCCAGAGGGGTTACGAAGATGCACTTTCCACGCATCTCTGGTAAGTTCATCGACCCTCTGATTGTTCTTCAGACTTAGCCATTTTGCCTTGAAGTCTTCCATCAGCCTTCTGGTTCTTCATCACTTGTTTGTCTTCATTACTTCCACACATAAGACTTATGGGGTCTAACAGTATCTCTAACATAAATCAACTTATTTGAACATTCCCAAAGGTTCTAAAATAGAAATAAATGTCGATCCAAGTCAGATTCCAATATCCTCAATCCAAAACATAAAATCAAACCTCCACAAAAAGGTAACTAGATTCAAACACAAAAATTGTTTTTCAACACAAAACCCATCATTTTCTCAATCCTGAACCTTTTACATCAAAAAAGTTCCCCACAACATAAAAACCCTAGAAAGGTACACTCTTGTTCTTTTTATATCATCTCAATATACCCCTTAGAAGGCATGGGACTTAATATTTGGTAATAATTCCTGGCTTCTGAGTCATCCATACCATGTTTATAAGAAATAAGAATGGGAGATTCAGAAGGAATATACGAGAGCATAGCTTTAGAGAAACCTTTTGCATTTGGGTACTCATTACTTGAAGTTGTGGCCTTGTGTGAGTCCATAATGAATTTTGGGATCAATGGAGTTTCTTCTTGGTTCTCCAAATTGTTTCTAACATCATATTCTTAATGCAAAGACCATAAAATATGTTTTGACTTATTGATTGGTTACTATATCATTCCATATGCCTTGAGCAAAATCAATGAAATACTGATATTATGTTCATATTTTCTAGATCAAATGTCTCTTTCTTTCTATTTCAAACACTGGTTGATGATGTTGAAAAAAAGGTTCTAGATAGGAGGTAAGTTCATCTGGTTGAATTTGCTCAACATCTTACTGGATTCATCATACCCCCATATTAATTAGTGAGTCCAATATATTTCCAAAGGTTGGCATATCCTCATACACCTAGATTATTGCACGTTCAAATCATATCAATATTGGAAGTTTGAGAACCCTCATCAAGATGTTCTTGGTGATCTTCAGTAAAGTATATGTTAGATTTGATTTTGTAACTCAAGTTGAAGGGCTTAAAATGTAATTTTGCTATTTTCTAGTGGTATAAACAGCTTTAGTTCATTTGTAAATGTAACTTTGAGCTTTCATTTCTGTGTACTATATTGTAAAGTTGTAATGACCCCAACAAATTTCCACATACAGATAATCCACATGATATTACTCATAACACAGAATTCTAATATTATTTACAAAATACGGACTAACAAAAACTTTCTTTAATACATTTGGGAACAACTAAATTTTTTTCATTCCTAAACTTTCCTCTTGCCTTTATCCTGCGAGGTATGTTGACCTGCAAAACCGGTTAGTCCAACATCTGAGCGTTAGACCCAAAAGGTCTAGTGAGTGTACAAATTTTATACAAATAACTTACTTTCCAAACTAACAGTTTAGAATCAAACCTGTACATATACTACATTTTATCTATAATTTGATATAGAATTTTTCCTCTAGCGGTTACACCGCCATTTCCTCTCTCTTGTGGGTACATGGCCATTACATCTCTCTCGCGGTTACACCACCATTACATCTTAAGAACTTTAATTCAAAATAAAGTCTGATCAATGTCAATCGGATTTGAAATCCGGACAACATTACCCGGATATCAAATCCGGACAGCTTAGCTGGATATGGAATCCGGTTAACACTTGGTTAAATACACCGGTTGGTCTTAAGCGATTTACCCTTAATCCGAATGATGTTTGGGCGGTTTAGCTCTAAACTGCAGAACACTTGGGGTGGTTTTAAGCTATATCGGATGATACATGAGCGATTTAATATAAACCCCGGTCAATACTTAAGCGGTTTAAGAAGACATCTGATTGCCTTTTGGGCGGTTTAGGACAAATCCGGACGTCCCTTGTCTAAATTAGGTAGAATCCGGACACTTCTTGTCCGGTTTAGGTAGAAAATCCAGATAACACATATATGTAAATGTAATACATAAACAGTTATAACAACTTGAATATTACCAAAACATAAGACACTCACCTTAATAATGTTGATCGGATTCAAGCTTGTTCTTTACCAGCCTACACTTTCTCAATTTGACTTTTGCTCTCAAGAAATTTTCACCAAATCGTACCTTTCACATGCACTTGCTATTTATAGCAAGTGCATAAGCCACCTCCAAAACCCACACTTACACACACACACCCCATAAATATAGATACACCTCTAAAATAAACATATTTCAAATTTCTAAAATCAAAATCAATAACCCGAATATTACAACATTCCCTCCTTAAAAGAATTCCGTCTTGGAATTCCATGTAAGCAAAAAGGTAGGGAAACTTCATTCGCATTTCAGATTCTGATTCCCAAGTGGCGTCTAGTCCCTTGTGATAACGCCACTGAACTTTTACTAATCTAATCTCTTTGTTCTGCAACTTCTTTACTTTGAAGTCGGTAATTTGTTCAGGGGTTTCTTCAAAGCACAATCTCTCGTCCACCTTAATTTCGGGTAGATGTACTACCACATCTGGATTTATTAGACACTTCCTTAAATTCGACACATGAAACGTGTCATGGATCTCACTTAACTCTAATGGAAGTTCTAATTTGTAAGCCTCTTCCCCAACCTTTCTAATAATAGGGAATGGTCCCACATACCTTGGACTTAACTTTCCCTTTTTACCAAAACGTATCATTCCTTTCCAAGGTGATACCTTTAACATCACTTTATCACCTTCTTGGAACTCAATCGGCTTCCGACGTTTATATGCATAACTTCTTTGTCTATCTTGTGTTGCTCCAATTTTATCTGCAGTTTGCTGAACTAACTCAGGTCCAGCTAACTGTTTTTCAACTATTTCGTTCCAACACAAAGGAGTTCGACATTTCCGTCCATACAGAACCTCGAAAGGTGCTGCCTGAATACTTGAATGGTAGCTATTGTTGTATGCAAATTCCACCAGAGCCAAATGACTATCCCGTGATCCTCCGAAATCAATTACATACGCTCTAAGCATATCTTCTAACGTTTGGATAGTTCGTTCACTTTGTTCATCAGTCTGAGGGTGATAAGTTGTATTTAGCTTAAATTGTGAACCCGTTTCTCTTTGGACGCTCTTCCAAAACATAGAAGTGAACCGACTGTCTCTATCAGAAACGATTGATAGAGGAACATCATGACATGTCACTACCTCATCAACGTACAGTTTTGTTAATCTCTCCATTGAATATGATTCTTTCATAGGTAAGAAGTGTGCAGATTTGGAAAACCGATCTACTATCACCCATATAGCATCATAACCTTTTGATGCTCTCGGCAATTTGGTTATGAAATCCATAGTGATGTGATCCCACTTCCATACTGGAATTTCTAAAGATTGCAACTTACCATAAGGACGTTGGTGTTCAATCTTTACCTGAAGACATGTTAGGCATAGCTCAACATGCTTAGTTATATCCTTCTTCATACCTAGCCACCAATAGTGTTGCTTCAAATCCCGATACATTTTATTTGTACATGGATGAATTGTAAAACGTGACTTATGAGCCTCACCTAAAATACGTTTCCTGAGATTACCATAGCATGGTACCCAAATTATGTTCTGGAAATTCCAAAATTCTTTGTCATCTCTCACCAGATCAAATATTAATCCACTCAATCTTTCCTGTGTAATCTTATCTTTCTTCATGGCCTCATGTTGAAATTCTCGTAACTCTTCTTGGATACTTGGTAACAACTCAATCCGTAGAGCTATAGCTTGATAGTTCCACTTTTCTCTTGTCGGCTTAATGCATCGGCTACTACGTTTGCTTTTCTGGGGTGATATAGAATTTCACAATCATAATCACTCACTAATTCCAACCATCGTCTCTTACGCATATTCAGATCTTTCTGATGAAATAAATGTTGCAAACTCTTATGATCTGTGAAAATTTGACATTTTGTTCCGTATAGGTAGTGCCTCCATATCTTCAAAGCGAATACTATTACCGCCAATTCCATATCATGAGTAGGATACTGCCTTCATGATCTTTTAACTGTCTGGAAGCATAAGCTATTACCTTTCCACGTTGCATCAGTACACAACTCAAACCCATCTTTGACGCGTCACTATATACCACAAAATCTTTCATTCCATCCGACAAGGATAGAATTGGTGCGCTACATAACTTATTCTTTATTTTTAACATCTGAAAGGCTTGAGCTTGTCCTTCATTCCACTCTTATTTCAAATTTTTCTTCGTTAACTTTGTTAATGGAGTAGCTATACAAGAAAAATCTTGTATAAACTTACGATAATACCCAGCCAATCCTAGAATGCTTCTGATTTCAATTGGAGTCTTTGGGGCTTCCCACCTTTCAATGGCTTCAATCTTGAGTGGATCCACTTTAATGCCTTCTTTTGAAAGGACATGACCCAAGAACTGAACTTCTCGTTGCCAAAATTCACACTTTGACTTCTTAGCGTACAGTCTTTCTTGTTTCAGCAATTCTAAGAGTAATCTCAAATGATGAGCATGCCCTTCTTCCGATCGATAATATATCAAGATATCATCAATGAAGACAATCATAAATTTATCAAGATAGGGACAGCACACCTTATTCATCATATCCATAAAGGCTGCAGGCGCATTTGTGAGTCCGAATGGCATAACCAGAAATTCGTAATGACCATAACGTGTATGGAATGTTGTTTTCGACACATCTTCATTCTGAATCTTCAATTGGTGATAACCGGACCATAAATCAATTTTCGAAAAATAAGTAGCCCCAACCAATTGATCAAACAAATCATCAATTCGTGGGAGAGGATACTTATTTTTGATTGTCAATTTATTCTGTTCTCGGTAATCAATGCACATTCTCATTGATCCATCCTTCTTCTTCACAAATAGCACCGGCGCACCCCATGGAGAACTACTTGGTCGGATAAAACCTTTATCAAACAATTCTTTCAATTGCGACATTAACTCCTTTAATTCAGAAGGAGCTAATATATACGGTGCATGTGCAACAGGTGCTGCTCCAGGAAGTAATTCAATTTGAAATTCTATCGTTCGATCCGGAGGTAGACTTATCAGATCTTCTGGAAATACCTTAGGAAATTCTCTTATAACTGGGATATCCTCTATCTTTCCCTTTTCTTTCTTCATATCTATAGCATATGCAAGAAAACTAACACATCTCTTCTGCATATACTTTCGAGCTTTTAAAACTGAGATAAGGCTAGAGTAGCGATCTCGTCGATCCCCATAAATTACAACCTTTCCTTTTTTTGGTAAGTCTATATGAATCATCTTTTCATCACAGACTATGTTCGCTTGGTTTTTAGCTAACCAATCCATGCCTATAACTATATCAAATTCTCTTAAAGGCAAATGAAATAATTGTATAGGCACCTCACATTCTTCTATACTTATGAAACATTCATCTATTCTTTCTTTAACCGAAACTTCACTATCATTTGTTGTTTCCACAATTAGATTCTCACTTAATGCTTTAGATTCTAAATGTGCGCAGTTAACAAATGATGGTGATACGAAAGAACGATTTGCACCCGAGTCAAATAAAACTTTGGCACATACTGAATTAACAAGGAATGTACCTGTCACCACTTCAGGATGCTCTTCCGCCTCGCCGCTCGTCATCTGAAAGGCTCTCCCTTTTGCATTTGACTCTCCATGTCTTATCCCTCCCCGAGCATTTGGATTAATACGATTATCCATTTGCCCACAACCTGTTGACACATAACCAGATCATCTACCCCCAGAATATCCAGATCCTCGACCTCCAACAAAACCAGACCCTCATCCCTTTGCTTACGGACAATCAGCGTTTACATGTTGAGATGAATTACAAGTAAAACATCTTTGCGTCATTCGACAGTCTCGAGCTATATGTCCTGGTTCCTGACATTTAAAACATGCCCATGACTCTATATTGTAATTCCCCTGATGTATTTTATGACATCGTGTGCATGCCTTTTCAGCAAACCTTGGGACTGGTCGATTCAAACTTTCCATAAACCTTGGTCTACGGAAATCAGTCGTTGTAACTTCCCCCTTTCTTTTATCTCCAACTCTTTCGTGTGGTTGTCTATTAATGTCTTGTTCCAGAATTTCAGCAGCATCAACTGCTGCTTGAAAAGTTGTCAGATTCCTGGATATCACATACTTCCGAAGATTTGACTCCAAACCCCAGATATACTTTCTCACCTTACTGTTTTAAGATATAATATAAGCTTCAGAAAATCGAGATTGTTCCCTGAAAACTTTTGTATACTGGCGGACTGACATGTTTCCTTGTTCAAGACGAAGGAAATCATCTTCTAACTTTTGTACTGCAGCTTCAGGACAATACTGCATTTTAAACTTAATCACAAATTCTTCCCACATCATGGTTTTCAAAATGTTTGGATCTGAACTTGACAGAACTTCCCACCAGTATAATGCACTTGATCTTAGACGAGATACAACAAAGATAACTTTATCTTCTTCTGCACTTTTACTAAACTTGCAGACTCAGCTCAATTTCTTTAAGCCAACACATGGCTTTGACAGGATCATGCTCACCAGAAAATTTAGGAGCTTTACATGCAAGAAACATTTGATATCCCCTCCTTTATGAACAGAAGACGAAGTAAGGGGTACAGATATACCAGTTACCGGTGTACTGGCTCCAGCTTCTTCCTGCTGTTCAGGATCCCTTAAAATTTCTGGGTTATTTGGAACTGAACATCCCAACAAATTTACCAAGCTCTCTTGGAATTTTTCCAACTCAGTTGCCATCATTTCCTAAGTAATAAATCCGGGGTTAGGAACATTATGTCCACCCCTTGCTCTTCCTCTACCACGACCAGACATTGAACTTTCTTGGGCCGACAATTCCTGTTCCACATAATTTTCTTGTCTGGCACTTCTACCTCTTTGATGCGCTCGGATCGAAAGTGTGCACACAGTGGGCACAAAATCCCCAAAGTGGCGGTGCAAGTGCATGCCGACACTCGGATTGCTTCAAGTAATAAAGTGGTATAGTACCAAGATCGTTTCCACAGGGACTAGACTTACTGAGAATCAGAGACTTTCATGAACTTCTTGAGCATGTTTCAGTTTGAGAAAATATTTGAGTTTTGATTGTGCAAAGCTTAGAAATACGAAATAAACCTTTAATATTAAAAGATGGGTATGGGTGTAAGCTTCCCTTAAGAATATTGTTGGAACTGTTTGGTCAGAAACTCATGGGACTTCTATAAGAACTCCGATTTCTCGAAAGTGAATTCTTATATACTGTTCCCACAGAGTGCCCACAAAGCGTCCAGTTTTATCAATCTTAAACTTGCCGAATTAGCTAATAGATAAAAAGATATCTGGTTCCACTAGCCTGAAGATTTATATTCACAACTCATTGTAGTATAAATTCGACTAATATCTAAACATTAGCTAAAAACATGCAAAACCCGCATCTCTGCGTGATTATCAAAGACTCTCTCAAATCTTTGTGCATCATCTAAGCCGTATTTCAGATCYRSYCATCTCTGGATCAAGGATCTAATATTAACACTTCAAAGTGATCAGCTTATCTAAGTTGAGCTCAAGTCCCGACTTAAATGACCAAGCTTAAGAATCAATAAAATTGGCAACACCCAAGTGCACCTTCAAATTCTTAACTTTGACTCACGCCCACACCCAAAGGGGTGCTTAGCTCATAATAAAATTAGAAATCATGGAAAAAACAAAAGAAAAAAATGCATAAGAAATAATTGAACTGAAAATAACACTTAAACTGTTGCCCACAGGGAGCATACAATACACAGTGGCGAGAATTAAAGACTAAGTACGAAAATAAAATTAAAAGCAGAAATTAAACTTGCTCTACTGCTGGAGAGCTTGAAAGAATGCTCCAAGGTTGCTTGGCTGAATTGTTGATGGAGTCGTTCTTTCCAAATGAGAGAAAAGCTTCAATAAATAGTGAAAAAGCGAGAACCGGACAAACTCTTCGCCCAAAGGAAGAAAGTCAAAGGGCAAATACCTCCCATCACCACATGTCTACTTTTTCTAGCCTTGTCACTTTTTCTTGAAAGGTTGAGAAAGGTAAAGTTACCTAACCATTAAAGTAATAAAAAGGTAAGGAAGGGTTTTTCATTAAAATAATGGTAGGGTTACTTTATTGACATTTTTTTATCCAACAAGGTCCATTCTTCCAAGTAGATCAATATTTTTCGGATCTGATTTCAGAATTAAATCCCATTAATACCCAAGAGAGCCAATATTTGAATTTTATTCAAATCCATCTTGAGGAAAATACGCCATAGGAAGAATGTGAGCAGAAAATGGGAAATTTTCCAACAGCGATGGGTTTTTTAGAAAATAATCAAATTCTTGACCTTTCATCACCTCTTAACATATTTTGGACCAAAAATACAGGATAAGAGCAAAATGGGTACCAAAGACACAATAAATAGGGGTATTGAACAACAAATAACTCTCATAAATTGAGAGCTATCACTCTTCCCCGACCCCTGCTACGACTTTGTGTTTATATTGTCATCACATTTTCCGGGTCCTCTTCTTGGGTTACGTTTCTTCTTCCCTGACCTCTTCCATAACCTATAGAGGTCCTTTCCGATTGATTAGGATTATTTGCCATTTCTTAGTTATACGTCTCTTTCTGTCATATTTAAACATATATGATTATTCACATAATCAAAACATAATAACATGTTTATTCTCAAGTCTATCCATAACTCAAGATTATATCAGTCATATATAATCTATCTTTCTCATAATAGGTTCAGCTATAACACATTTCCATGTTCATAGTCCCAGTGAAACCTCTTATCATAATTTCCACACCTCCAGTTAAGTCTAAGTATTTCGAAAATACCGTGATCCCTTAAACTAAGGCTCTGATACCAACTGTAATGACCCCAACAAATTTCCACATACAGATAATCCACATGATATTACTCATAACACAGAATTGTAATATTATTTAAGAAATACGGACTACAAAAACTTTATTTAATACATTTGGGAACAGCTAAATTTTTATCATTCCTAAACTTTCCCCTTGCCTTTATCCTGCGAGGTATGTTGACCGGCAAAACCGGTTAGTCCAACATCTGAGCATTAGACCCAAAAGGTCTAGTGAGTGTATAAATTTTATACAAATAACTTACTTTCCAAACTAGCAGTTTAGAATCAAACATGTACATATACTACATTTTATCTATAATTTGATATAGAATCTTTTCCTCTCGCGGTTACACCGCCATTTCATCTCTCTCGCGGTTACACCGCCATTACATCTCTCTCGCGGTTACATCGCTATTACATCTCTCTCGCGGTTACATCGCCATTACATCTTAAGAACTTTAATTCAAAATAAAGTCTGATCAATGTCAACCAGATTTGAAATCCGGACAACATTACCCGGATATGAAATTCGGACAGCTTAGCCAGATATGGAATCTGGTTAACACTTGGTTAAATACACCGGTTGGTCCTTGAGCGATTTACCCTTAATCTGAATGATGTTTGGGCGGTTTAGCTCTAAATCGCAGAACACTTGGGCGGTTTTAAGCTATATCGGATGATACATGAGCGATTTAATATAAACCCCGGTCAATACTTAAGTGGTTTAAGAAGACATCCGATTGCCTTTTGGGCGGTTTAGGACAAATCCGGACRTCCCTTGTCTAAATTAGGTAGAATCCGGACACTTCTTGTCCGGTTTAGGTAGAAAATCCAGATAACACATATATGTAAATGTAATACATAAAAACAGTTATAACAACTTGAATATTACCAAAACATAAGACACTCACCTTAATAATGTTGATCGGATTTAAGCTTGTACTTTACCAGCCTACACTTTCTCAATTTGACTTTTGCTCTCAAGAAATTTTCACCAAATTCTACCTTTCACATGCACTTGCTATTTATAGCAAGTGCATAAGCCGCCTCCAAAACCCACACTCACACACACACACCATAATTATACATACACCTCTAAAATAAACATATTTCAAATTTCTAAAATCAAAATCAATAACCCGAATATTACAAAAGTCTCTCTCAATAATACATACACATTTGATGGCATCTTGAATTGTTGAACCTTTACATTGTTATAGCTTGATTTGGGTTTAGCAGTTRGTATCAGAGCTAAAACAGAAAAAGTGTGCATGATTTCATCCAAGATATGAAGATTTTTTAACAAGTAATAAAATGGTAAAATACCAAGTATCGATCCAAAATAGCAGAAAAATCCACACTTTCTTTCTAACCAAAATACAATTTCAGAAGGCAAAATTGAAGAAATGTTTGTGAGTGGGTTTTARCAACTACTGAAGTAAACAAGTAATTAAGAAATTGAGACATAAACAAATGATCYGACGAAAAGACGCGATAACAATAACTCATATCTTCCAACTATTGACTTAAAGGAACTCTCTCGAGATTCAGAAAGGAACAATAGCCACACTATCATGGCTCAAGTCTGTCACTACTTGTGGTATGGGCTTATGCATGATCTATCTTTTTATGTCACATGGGCGAAACAGATCTCTTTGCTTCTGAGCAACTCTTCGAGCCTACTTCCATGTCATTCAAGTTGATATGTTCAACTGGCTTATCCCTAAATCTATAACACTTTTAACAAGTGATCATCTTGTCAGAAAGCATTATAATTTTGTTTATAACCTTCAAACGAGAAGCTGGAAATAATTGTTATTGAAAAACAACTTCCACCTTCATATCGGTTTTAGTTTCAGCATCCCTCACAGTCAAGCTAAGCCATTAGCTCATCATCGCACGAAGTCCTTCCATTCTTAGAGTAATGGAAAACGATATAAAAATATACATTTATGACTATTAATGAAAATGACATTAAAATAAAAATAATGATAAAGTAAAAGCTAGGTTATGACGATTAAATAAATGTGACAATAAAATAAAGAGTACGAGCATGTAAAGGAAAGAAATAAATATAGAAAAATATTAAAGTTGCAATAATGTAAAGACGTAAATTTAAAATGAAATAATTAAAGATACAGTATCAAAATAAAAATGCAAGAAGAAGTTGTTAGAAGATYTTTCTCAACAAATGGTTGTATGAAGTTTCAAGTTGAAGTTTGTTTTTGAAAAAGACATAATGTGCTTAAAGCATCAAAGTTCAAATGAGACTCAAAGCGCGCAAATTCTTTCAAGTCTGAATAYAAATGGGGAGAATGTTAGGACTGAAATTCAGTATTGAATTGTATTTGTCTTGAAAGTTAATTTTATCTATAATTGTGTAAAAATCATCGTGTTTGACTTTTCTTAGATAGTTTGACTTTGACTATTTGTGTCTTGTTTGACCCTATACAAAGGGTGATTTCCTTGTTGAATTCTTCAATCAAATTCCYTGCAAACTTGCTCTGCTCCAATACCAATTATAAGTCCCAAAATGATCAATCTTCCATTAAATCTTCAAGAACATCAATGGCAGAAATGTTTTCTATTAAGAACATGTAGAACGAGTAGAGAGAGAAAGTCAACTATTCATATATTGGTCAAACTCTCATATACGTATCTGATTATTACAATAAAGCTCATTTTTAAAATACAAGGAAATCACCCTTTATATAGGGTCAAACAAGACAYAAATAGTCAAAGTSAAACTATCTAAGAAAAGTCAAACACGATGACTTTTACACAATTATAGACAAAATTAACTTTCAAGACGAATACAATTTAATACTGAATTTCAGTCCTAACACAAGTATTTAAGATAAAAGCAATATATATATATATATATATATATATATATAAATGGACAACTTTGTTAGAGAAACTCTCCAACGTATGATTTATTTCTCTCTACATAATATCCCTCCTTTTAAAACTACATAAGCATCTCCGTATATAYAGTTCGTKAACAGAGAGATGAGTTGACTGRATTCAATTGAGAAAACAACTAGAACAGATCCGATCAATTTTGATTTACATAAATCATTCCGATTTGATAGCAATTGTTGATCTCAAGTCTAAATTGAAGTGGCATTGAACACAAAAATATAAATGCACTACAGTAGATAAAATCACCACAGTCAATATAATAAAAAAAATTTGAAGAATGATTGATCAAAACAATCGTCATATGATTTCATTGTCACATATCTTACAACGGGTTGATTCAATCACAACAGATGGATAGTGATTTGAGATAATTACAAGCTTGAAATGTAGAACAAAAGGTTAACAAATTAGGGACCCTAGTTACATATTTACACAAACCAATTTAGGTTACATTGGCATTCTCCAATAAGAGCGGGCCATGTGTAAAGTAGCATAACTAAATTTGTGAAGATCACTTCGTTAAACTTGGAAACTCTCTAAATGTTGGAAAGATTCTGGATAGTTGACTCAAAAGGGGATTTTCTTCTGGTTGGTTTACTTAGAAGTGGGCTACTTCTGAGTCTTTTGGAGACCATCTTCTGAGTCTTCTTAACACTTGATCAATAGCATCGAACACTTGGTCTTTTCTCGGAATATGTTTCTTTTAAATACCTTTACATAATAAGAATTGGAGTTATTTCTAACTCCCGGTCATGGTTGGAATGTTAAGTTATGTCAAGTATAACCATAAGAATATCATCATCAGGGGAGTATGGAGCATTGCCCAAGAAACATGTTGATCTTAAGCATAAGTCATATAATAGTAAGCTAAATTGTAGCATGAATGAAGTTTCCTTTCATAGCCATGGAATGTGTTGATGCAACATATGATAATCGACTGTAAAGACTAGAATTGTTTATTCTAGAAATACCCACTTAAAGACTCTTCTAAAACTTGTTGATTCCAAGAATATCAAGTTTTAAGCTCAAGTTCGATTTCAAAGAATTCACGCATTTGGATAAATATGGAAAATGTGTATTATTCATCAGTAACCATCCAACACTCAGACATACTCCAACCAGCAATAGAAAGAGAGTTCAAAAGTAATTAGCGTAAAAAAGGTGATGGCCAAATATAAGAAGCCCAAACGAAAAAAGAGAAAATTGGCAAAAAAACCATAAAAGTGGCCTAAAATATACCAAAACAAGGTTTAATGAGCTCGAAAATCACATAGGCCCCTTGGATCCAACCCGAGGCATGCTCCTTATTTTTAATTTCCGATTGAGCATATCTTAGGCCTGAAAGAGATCCATAGCAAAAGTTAGTACTACTAAATAAAGGAGTTTCACGATGGACCGATCTGTCGAAAATTCATTGGCAAAAGTTATCACTAGTGGATCTCACAAGCGGAGAAAACATTACCACTAATCATGATTACCGATGGATTGACCATCATCGGTGGCTGTATTCTGTCACAAATTCGTTAGAAAAATATGTCAATATAACTTCTTTATCTAGTAGCGCATGTGCGTATAAGGGTGACACCCGAATTGGCCCTGTCATGGGCTTCTAGGAACATTAAAGTGTGGTCCTCCACGCTTAGACCCGCACATTTGTCAAAACATTGCATTTGTTACCTGAAACTTGGTATTATGATGATTACATGTTAACACTTAAACATAGTAAAGCAACATATATTAACACTTTTATACCTTGGAATCACACAAAGAAACCATACCACATTGTTAACATACACGAATTAAGAAATCATGTACATTAAATGAAAGTAACATCCTCTATGTTGTTGCTCGGTTGATATTCCTTTCAATCTTGTAAGTTTTTTATCTTCTCGGTGTTGCTACCCTCACGATTTCTCCTCAATTTAAAACCTCATATCTGATTAGTTATTTTTCTTCTCTGATATTGTGGTTTGGGTTTTGGTCAAATTAAACACTGTTGACTTAATTTTGATGATGAAGAAGAAACTTTTGCCATAATTGATGGTTTGGATAAGTGAGAACTTTAAAAAATATAATCATTCATTTTGCTTATAAATAATAAAGATACTTATATGGACAACGAACATACCTTAATTGGTGCACAAGGAACATAAAATACAAAATCAATAACTACCAAATATTGAAGTTGAGGTAATCTTTGGCAGTGACATGGGTTAAATGATATTCCATTCAACAAACCATGTGTGAACAAATGAAAATCAAAGTGTGAGTGAAAAAAATTTGGGATTGTGGGAGAGGATTACTGTATTATGTAAATACAAACAGTTTTTTTTCAATCTCATTAATTATAGTTTAATACTTTGAATCTGTAGATAGCACAAAGGAGGCCCTTTATTAAACTAAAGGAAAAAATATTTACTTAGATTCAGTAGGTGGAACAAAAACCAAAATTGATCTCGTGCATAAGATACGTAACAAATTTGTGCAAAATTCTTCAAAAAGAATGCAAATCGAGTAGAAAGAGTAACTTCTCGTCATTAATCGTTGCCTTAAAATTAGGAATCAGTTACTAATCTGACCGCATACCAAGAATGACATCTAAAGCAATAAAAATCAACAACAAAATTTCATAAACATGGCCGAAGGATTTTAGAGAAAGTTTCGACTTATTAGAAACAAACATTTCATCTTCGTTCTTTGAAATTAGGCTAATTTACGATGCTTAATATGACCGCAACGCAAACCATAATATCATCGATGTGAAATAACTATTCAAAATTAAAGTTTAAATTGAGGTGAAAAGTGCTAGCGTAGCAACGACAGGAACAAAAATTACTTATAGAGATCGAAAAAAATACCAACGGAGCAAGAATAGAGAGGACTACAATCAGTGACGAGAGAAGAGCAAGAGCAAGAGTATAGAGAGGAAAAAAAGTAACGACGAGAGAAATAACAAAGTTTTTGGTGGAGAGGAATTTAAATAGACTGCTCACATGGTTTGGTT
>NW_020200874.1:104575-105841 GCF_001531365.2 Cynara cardunculus var. scolymus
AACAAGATCATCCAAAAAGTAACGAATTGAAACAATTTCATCAACAATTGTTGATAAGATCAAACAATAACTTATTGTAAAATTCATTTTTTTATTCAGTATAATCGTTGAAATAAATAAAATATATTTATTGTGAAAAAACTAAATTAGAAAAAAAATTAACTCCTACCATATTAAATGTTTCATTTCTTATGTTTCTAAAATTAACAAAATTTATTATCTTCCAATATTAATCAAAAAACAATGAAAATGACTATTAAACACTTACTGATTAAAATTAAATAAAAAACAAAATTTTCCTATTTGTTGACATTGGTTTGCATGGTTTTTAAGAATTAAGCGGTTTTCAACGTAACCCGCGTATATATATATATATATATATATATATACATACAGAGAGAAAGAGAGAGGTGGGATCAAATGAAAACCGTCTAATTCTTAGAAACCGTGTAAACTAATTTCGACCAATAGGAAAATTCCTTTTTTTCTTAATTAAATTTGATCATTAAGGGTAGATTTGTCATTTACATTATTTTCTATCTAATATGGAAGTTATTAATAAATCTTAATTACGATAACATAATAAAAAAAATTATAAATGGTAATATTTAAATTAGAATTTTAAAAATTAAATATTGTTATTTGGTTTCTCGGTTTATTAGTGGTAATAATATGAAAATCGAAAATTATTATATTCATTAATCCACGAAATCAGTAACGGATCCAAACAAAGATTCATGAACCGGTAAAAATATAATCAGCTGTGAAACATATTCATGTTAGATTTGTTCATGAAAATGTTCATTGAGGATTTTATTTTATGAAACGTACGCAGATTGGTTCGTGAAAAAATTCATTGAAGAGCTTGTTTTATGAAACTTTTGGGGATGAACAGGTTGCATAATATAATATTCTTGCATAATCTTGTTTCTTATCAACAATATTTGATGAAATTGTTTTATTTTGTTTTTTCTGTTTTTTGTTTTTTTTGGATGATTTTGTTCACTTAATGATTAACAAAGCATGTAATGGTAAATGCATTGACTCTATGAAACGTGTTCGTATTAAAAGAAATTGGCTGGTGAAATGGGTGCATGAAGAAAGTGAAACCATTTCATAATTGATAAGAAAATGTTATGTAATTAGCGAACAGTGAAGCAAATTTCATTATTATGACAAAGAAACCATTTCATAATTGTTAAGAACATGTTGTTTAATTAGCAAACAATGAAACCATTTAATAATTAGATTGAAACGGATCCATCT
>NW_020200875.1:0-1754 GCF_001531365.2 Cynara cardunculus var. scolymus
AATCAAGGAGTACTGTCAAGCTTCCACCTCCACCCAAATCCATCCTTTTACTGCACTCAGACTCTCCTACTCAGTCTGAGTAGGACAGGTTCTACCTTCTTACTTCTCTGTGTATATTATGTTATGCATAGGTCCTTGTTATAAGCTCATAACTATTTTGATGTTTTAAAAAGCCTTTGCTGATTTGATATTTTAGACATGAGGCTTGTTGTTTTTCATGGCTTTGTAGGCATAAAATTTGTTTGATGTTTTGATGTGTGGCCATGATAGATCTGCTGCTATCATCTGTTTTGACAACCCATGCTTTGTTTGTTTTTGCTGTTTGTAAGACTTACACTCTGCTGTTTTCTAATCTGCTGTTTTAAGAAGTTTCCATTTTAATTTATTGTTTTAAACTTTGGTATAGTGTTTGTTTTGCTGTTTGCAATAGCTAGTTGTTGTTTTGCTCTTTTGCCTTATCATTTGCTGTTTTCCTTTGCTGTTTTAAAGCAACTTCTATTCTGTTTTGCTGTTTTGAATAATAGTCATTTCACTTCTGTTTGCCAAAACAGAATCCATTAGCTCAACTTCTCTATTCTTTTATTTGCTGTTTAAACATAGTTGCTAATTTTTGTTTTGCTGTTTTTAGATAGCACTTTAGTTTCATATTACTGTTTGGGCATAAGGTAATGCTATACCTATAGTCTGTCGTCCAAATTTGCTGTTTTTAGATCCAGTATCATGTTTGATTTGCTGTTTTAAGAATTTTCCATTTTAATTTGCTGTTTTGAAGTATTAGCTTTGTCACTTCTGTTTGCCAAAACAGAATATATTGGCTCAACTTTTCTTTCATTTTGTTTGCTGTTTTAAATTATAGTATGGTGTCTGTTTTGCTACCTTAGGCATTTGCTATTTTGCTGTTTTTATATAGAGCTTGTTGTTGGCATAACCTTTGGATAAGTTTAAGTTCCTGATTTGCATTAGATATATCAGTTAACTGAGTTTTGGTGCATAATTGTTTTGCTATTTAAAATCTGCTGTTTTTAGATGTTTTAGGACTGGTTTGTTGTTTGATTTTGCTATTTTAGTAGTTTTTGATGTTTTAAGTATCATGGAGTCCTAGCTGTGCATTTTTCTTTGTTATTTTCATTTAGGATTGCTTTGCTGTTTTAACCCTCTTGTTGTGATTTGCTGTTTTTAATATCCATACAGTCCTTCTCTTGCATTTGCAATTGTTTTCATCTCACAATTTGTCTTTGCTGTTTTAATCTTGTTAAAAGGCTCATGCATCTCACTGTTTTGAACCTCTTAATTGATTGTTTTCTTTATCTCACTTGAGATATGTTTGCTATTTTAATGAGTTCCTAACCACTCATGTTTTGCTGTATAAAATTCTTTTAAGTATGTTTTCCTATTTTCGGGATATCATATAGTTCTTTGCATGCACTGCTTTTGCTGTTTTGATATTGACAGATTGCTATTTGCACAGCTGATCTGATGACTCTGAGGGAGGACTTTGGTTGATGTTCTTACCTCCCTCCTCAATGCTAAATACAGTTTAGGATGTATCATGAGAGGACCATGGCACTCCCATTGTCCTGTTCTATTTTGATCTTCTTCATGGCAGAACAATGGCATTCCCATTGTTTGGTCTCATTTAGCCTATCTCATAGTAAAACAATGGCAGTCCCATTGTTTGGATTCATATGGCTATGTTGTCTGATAATACAGTCCTCTGGTTGACTGTTTTGATTCAAAGCTCATCCTTGGTACCA
>NW_020200875.1:4639-12135 GCF_001531365.2 Cynara cardunculus var. scolymus
TGAAATTAGTTTTTATAAACTGGACTTTTTGAATTAACTTTACAAGCTATCTCTGTGGGAACGATAAATCTGGTACTTTTTACCATTATTACTTGTTACGAGACGACAGTAGTTCGAGGTGTATACTTGCGCCGAGTTCTATTTTTGTGTTGAAATCTAAGGTTGAATAAACCGACGAGCAATAACTTACAACGTCTCTTGATAGCTCTTCATATCCTGGATTTGGACTCTCTTTCCCAAATGCATACCTACTCAAGAGGCAAATTGCTTCCTTATCTGTTAATAGATTGACATCGTGAATATTTGAGTTCACTACTTTGTGTGCTACCAATATTTGCTTGTCTCTTGTTGTAATGATAATTTTACTTCTCGGCTTAAACCAATTAGGTTCACCGGCTAACGCCTTGAGCTGCTCTACATCATCTACGTCATCTAGAACAACAAGAACCTTTATACCATACATCTTCTTTTTCATCTCCTTTTTCCCTTCAAGAACACCATTTACAAATATGTCTTGCTTTTTCAGCACATCTCTAAGGACTTGTTGTTGCAACGATTTCAAACCTAATAGAAGAGAATTTGAACACTCCCGCACATTCTCCACAAAGCTGCTACCTTCAAACTCATTGCATATTTGATCAAAAAACAGCTCTGGCCAAAGTTGTCTTCCCACTACCTCCCATCCCTGCAATTCCTATCATGCTTAACTCATCAGGAAATGCGTTCAAAGATGAAACCACACCATTTATCTGAGTCCTCATGCCTATTAAATTGCCAACAGCGCTGACGACGGGTAACTTCGATGATATATCCTTAACAACTAGTTTGATAAATTCAACTTCATGCCTGTATGTTAAAGATAATCAATTAGCTTTCTCAAACTCCATCATGAATAATTACTTGTATATCTACAAAATACAAACATATAAAAAGCTATAAAGGAGTTACATATATAATCATATTTCAGTTTGATCTTTCACGAAGAGTACTCTATTTAATGTCAAAGTTTGACGATAAAACATGAGAAGAAACAAAATGAAAGAATTACCCATTTGCGGTGGTCCTCAAGTCCCTCCCACTGAATGATGTTGCATCTTCTAGAGCCTTTCTCCATTTCCCTTCATAATCTTCTTTTTTACATTTGGCAAAGGCTTCTCCAAATGCCCCATTTTGTTTACGGACTTCAGTGGGTTCCACATCATAGAAGATGGGGTAAAGGGTCTGCTTAGTATGCTTCTTTTGGCACTCCATAATCACGACAAGTTCGTCCAAGCACCAAGACGAAGACGCGTAGTTCTTGGAGAAAACAATGACATGGAATCTTGATTCTTCAATGGCTTGAATGAGCTCCTTACAGATCTTTTTCCCTTTCTCAAGGTTCTTGTCATCCTTGTAAGTTTCAATGCTTTCTTTCTTAAGAGCCTCATAAAGATGATCGACGAAGCTCTTACGAGTATCTTCACCTCTAAAACTCAAAAATACATCATACTTGAAGCTGGTCTTGGGAATGGATGAAGCCGAAGAAGAAGCCATTGAAGGTATGATTGAAGGATCCTACTAACATCAAAAACGCGAACAACAATTCAGATTATGTGTGAAACTGAGTCAGAAAATAAAGACCATCTGCTTGGTCAAGAGAGACGTAAAAGATTCCTCGAGCACTAACATATTGTTTTTTTTTTTCATTTAAATATTTATGATATCTTTTGATGTAAGTATTTGTTTTCTCTTTCTTGGAGTCTAATTGATCTAGGATTCAAAAAAAAAACTTAAATCCGAATCTAGTATGGTCTGACTTGAAAAAAGGTTGGCTTAGCCCGGGTTAGGCCAACCTTTTTTGCCCAATTGGGCAAAAGTTTTGGTGTCGGTATGACAGCCTCATTGAACCATTTTTTTTCAACCTCAAAGTCTAGTTCGACCTAAAACGCAAAGATCTCGAACCTTTTTTTCAGCTTATTAAAAAAACGGGTTTGGAAGACCCAAACCTGGTGAAAGTGTGAAACCAAAAGAGATAGAAATAATTTGCTTAAGATGGTAGAAAATCATGATTAGAAAGAAAAAAAAAACCATAAAGTTCCTTAAGCATTAATGATTGCTCAAATAGGGGAGGAGTCACAAATGACTTTGATCATTTGTTAAAAAAGAAAAAAAAAGTATTTTTTGCCATCTGATAATATTTATTAATGTCGAGACATGTCGATCCAATATGATTAAGAAGACATGATAATTAAATTAGGTCGGAAAATAAATACACTATTAATTAATATAATAATTTTCTAATACAAATAAAGACACTATTAATTAATATATAATTTTTTAATACAAATAAAGACAAATTTAATTAATATAATATTTTTTTAATACAAATAAAGACAAAATTAATTAATATAATATTTTTTAATAAAAATAAAGACACTATTAATTAATATAATAACTTTTTAAATATAAATAAAGACTTATTTTTTGGTCAAAAAGATGCGTAAGACACGGAACAGGAAATTAAAAAAGAAAAAAGACCATAAAATTCCTCAAGCGTTCGAATGGGGTGGGGTTATAAGTTAAAGACGCAATTATTTTCTAGAAAAGAAAAGGACCATAGAGTTCATTACATGTTTATAATGGTTTAAAGCGTGTTTGGTTGATGATATTAAGGGGTAATGAATGAAAATCTGAATGAGTAAGAGTGTTTGGTATTATATTATGCGATTAATGATTAACTTAAATCGGTTAAAAACCATTTAACCCCAAAATTAGGTATATAGGATCAGAGGTGCTCAAAAAACTGATCAACCCGGTCAACCCAATCCAAAGAAACCCAGAAAAAAATCAACTCGAGATAACCCGACACATGGTTGATACAAAATTATGTCCAAACCACATCTATTGGGTTGGAATAGAGTTGGGGTAATTTGAACCCAACTCAACCCAATGAACACGAAGCATTATACCATGGATTTAATATGATTATTTAGTTCTTGATTAATGTATGTACATTAGACATTAGACCAACCCGTAATTAGCTATATTCAAAATTATATTACAATTTCAACAGTAATTTTACTTTCTTATTTGCATGAACTTTCAACTTCTTTTTTTGAGTTTGTTAGCGTTGTTTGTATGTTCTCATTTTAATTTACCTCGTTTAAACAAAACTCTTAGCTAGATTGTAAAATAATGTACCAGATTTCAACCTGACCAACCCAAACCCAACCCGCACGTACGGTTTGGGTTGTGTTGGGTTGGGTTGAGATCTTTCAAACCGCAAACATTGAGTTGGATTATTCAAATGTCTTCTACCAATTGAGGCGATTCAAAAGGCCCTGGATAGAAAACAGATGGATTAAGAAGTTTCACGTTTTGATCATTCAAAGATTCGAACAATAGAGAGGTCATACGCATCATTGAAGTGGACAACAGTGTGCTGATGCAAAGCTGTTGGACAGATCTATGTGATTGTGGTACATAGATCATATCTTATTCGTTTGAGCTCCAAAGAAGGTGATTTCAGATTCTCTGAACAGATAACGAATCAATGCACACTTTTTATGTTTTGAGTTTTTGCAAACTCTGGAGTTATCATGGTCTAATTTAGTGTGAAAGTTTGTGAAGGTGTTGGACAGAAACCTTTTATGTTGATTCATGTATCAAAGAACACTAAAGGGTAGATCAGAAGGGACCAGAGGTAGACCAGAGGCCCTGGTTATATGGACTAGAGCTCTGGTCATAATGGACCAGAGCAAAAACCCAAGACGGACCAGAGACAACCTCAAATCAGAAAGAGGTATGATCAGCTTCGATGAACCAAAAGCTCTGGTTATATAGACACACGCACATGGTTTAAGAAAGTTATTTAACTATTTCTAATATATCTTTATATAATAATAATTAGAATATTGTAATTGAAATTAATAGTATCAGTTTAAGGAAGATGTTGAAGATATATAGATTCATTTAGTCCAGTAGGTAAGTGGGACAACATCTTTGTGGTTACCAATCATCAGGATGAAGAACATTATATGTGTTTGTGTTACTTATTTTGAATGTTGAGAGGAAGGGTGATGGAGATTGTTACTTATATATGTTTGTAATGACATGATGCAGATTGGGTTGATATCTGAAATAAATGGCAAAAAGGAAGAGGCATTAGCAAGTGTAGTTGGTAAATGCACAAAGACAGTGTAGCAGTAGAGGTAGATTTGATGCTTGAATTTTGATATAGAGACATGTGGTCTGCTGGTTACTTAGAAGAATTTTAGCTATTATTGTATCATAAGAAGTATAATGAGCATGAGACTCACTAAGTTGGTTTCAGTTTCTCTGAACAGATAATGAACCAGAGGTCACGTGAACTAGATCTACATAGCCCGACCTTTTAAAAGCTTGCTGTTAGCTTTACGCTGCTCTAGCTTTTTGTGCACAACTTTCACCTCGCAACTCCAAAATTCATGATTCAAGTTGCATTGGAAAGATAAAATATATATCTACATCTTTGAGATTTTGAGTTTTCTCAAATTCAATGTGCAGATACGATTTATTCTGTGTCAAAGTCTATAGATGGGTGCTGGACAGAAGCTACATACTTTACTCCTTTCTTCCTAATTTCAGAATGGTGTTCGCTCGTATGTTCTTCATAGATTCAAGCTACGATTTAGATATATTATATGTCACTCCCTAATCTAATCTTAAAGTTTCATGTTCTGAGCTTCAAAGTTTACTCAACGATGTTTGCAAAGACAAATGTTTGTTTTACGACTGTTTTGCGCAGCTGTGAGAAAACATGCACAACTCACTCAATTTTCATCCAAAATGGATGAATCAGATATTGATGAAAAGTTAAGAGGCTGTAGTTCAATATTTAAGTTTTGTGTTTTCTCTCAATGAATCTGTTTGATAGTCAAAAACAGTGATGAAGTTGACACATGAAAGCTGGATAGAGTTTAAAATGTAAGTTTTTCAACAACATATTGTATTTTTGGCTTTATAGGAAAGAACAAACCCAACAACAATGAAGTTCTGACCAGTACATGAAGCATTTATATGTTTATCCCACTTTAGTGAAAAGAGTCACAGTTGGGGTAATTTAACTTCATCAGTGTGTATTAAATCATGGTCGTGTGGGACGGAAGATGGTAATCATCAATCTATTAGTCATTTCTCCCGAGTCCCAATAACGGTGCAATTGTTTGAAATGTTGTTTTCTTTGAAAGCATGACAATGATCTCACCTACGCAACAACCAATCAAAAGATCTCGAGTATCTTTTGCAACACGTACATCTGGTGGCAACATCTCCTTAATTATTTTAGTCATAGTAGCTGAACATGTAAAAAAGAAAAAAATGCATCTCTGCCACTGACAAGATTCACAATCAAGCTAACCATCCAACCCAAAATGCATCCAGTGAACAAAGTTGTTTTAACAGAGTTTTGTATAGGAGATAAGAAGAAAAAGAAAAAATGTGGCAACCTAAGCTACCTCTGGCACATCAACTTAACTTGCTTAATAAGTGTTATCAGTTACCTGATACAAAGTTAACAATTAGGGTCCTCGCCTTTGACAAGATTTCAGCTTATGAGTTGCCTTTACCAACAACTCATACATAATACCTAAACTTTAACTATTCTTTATTAGCTTTGTAGAGAGGTATTTGAAGAGAATGTTTTGCAACATTGTCAAAAGACTAAAAACCTAAGGTTGTGAGAAATGAAATAGAATCTGAAAGATTTACAACAAATAAAAATAAGCAGTAAATTTTGTGTTGCTTGTGATCAATACTCTATCCTTAGATGAAAAACAAGAAATATATAATAGAAACAGACACTTTTATATCTGGAGCATTACTGTTGGTCCCGTAAGGGTCTACAAGAAGAGAAACAGTTTGTAGAAGGGGGGGATGAATACAAACATAATATTTTCAAATTTAAAATATATATTGATAGAGAAGATCAATAAAAATTTTACAAGATTGTTTGCAGAAAGATAAGGTAATAAGAACCTATCTAAATAATCTTTGGTTACACACAAAGCTTTAGTAATTACAAGAAAAGAGGTTGCTAAAAGAAAGATCATTTACTTAAGTTAGAAGATCCTTGAAGTAAGAATTAGGTTAGAGAGAGAGAGACGCGCTCTCTACATGGAGAAGAAACACTTCTATTTATACCCAGTGCATTAAATGTCCATTTAATGCAATATGGTAGGTTTAGAGTGCGTGTCAAGCCTTAAGAGGAAGGCTTGTCCTTTGCTACAGTGAATAGTATAGAAGCACTATTTCTGAGCAGACATCCTTACCTAAAGTTGGTGGACAAAGAGTCGACTAGTCGGCTCCGTACCGTACTAACTTTTATAAAGGTATGGGTTTTGTTCTTTTGTGTGCATAAGGACAAGACAACAATCATGCTAAGCAAGCTTCCTTTGATCGCTGAATGCTGGAATGACCTGAAGGTCTCATCATCATTCGCTGAAGCTTGAGCAGTCTTCACACATGTGTAGACAGGCTTGTAATCACTGAATACCGCTTCAGATCACGTACTCGCCGGTATCTAGTCTTCAGTTTCAGTCTTCGATGTTTGCTGAAGGTTCTTTGGTGTGAGTGTTGTCTTCTTGAAGTATTGTTGTCTCTGATAGATTTACAATGCAAGTTCTTCAGCGATCATGAACATACTAAGTGAAGATCGCTGGAATTGAAAATAGATAAACATAAATACAACGTGAAAGAGAAAAGGGATTATCATCAAATCATTGAGAAAGAGGATCAACAATCTCCCCCTATTTGATGATAACAAGATAACATAAAGAAGGTTATCTTATCAAATAATAGTAAGGAAAAGTTACATATAAAGTACATGTCCCTTTTTACTATTTTGGRATCTTTTTCAGTTAGGTCAGTCTTAGCTTGAGAAGTTTTCTTAAGTTATATCTAAGAAAATTACAAGTACGGAAACTGAAACTGAAAGCTTATTCACTTACTTATAGATTGTAAGTGAATGATGAAAGTAACATTGAAACTCATAGACTTATGTCCCTATTACTTTTTTCAGGGATCTTTTTCAGTGAAGTACATGGAATACTCATTTTATTAATCACAGGAAATAATACAAGTATTACAGTACATGTTCAGAATTTACAGAATATAAGTACAATCAATGAAAGAAGACATAGTACAAGAATTTACAAGGAAAAATGGATTGTTGTTACAAAGAGAACCTTATTCTAGAACACTTAGATCTATGTAATCAGGTACATTTTCACCAAGGTTTCTTCGATGTAAGAATTCCCTTCGTATCTTCTAATCTACGATTTTTCCAGGCATGCTATCATCTATCCAGAGCCAAAGATAAACCAAATGATCCATTGGACATAGATGTAGCTCTAACATTCTCTGAAATCTGACGTCACCTTCATAGTCAAGGAATATAACTCCTAACTCAGGTTTAAAATGCACCGAGTTGGGTGTATAGGGACCCTTATCTGGCAAGTCAAGATTCAGCATAGAAATGT